>NC_089746.1:62419011-62491511 GCF_040412425.1 Macrobrachium rosenbergii | reverse complement strand
ACAGAAAAGGAGGAATGATTTACTTAGGGAAAATCATCAGAGAGAGAGAGAGAGAGAGAGAGAGAGAGAGAGAGAGAGAGAGAGAGAGAGAGAGAGAGACTTTTATGACCTATCGAGCCTAGGTCTGTTGTTGTCTCTTCAACTATCCTGATCAGTGAATGTCAGCTGCTTCTAACAGTGCATGACAATTACCAGCATATCTCGTAACACTTTGGACCTGCATTTAGGCCTACTCCCTTTAGAATTTTTAAAACGTGACGACCATCTTTTTTTCTTATCGAACATGCATATATATATATATATATATATATATATATTATGGATATATATAATAGTGAGAATATTATGACCTCTATAATCATAGATATCCTGATATTAAGATATTCACACTGGAAGAAAGAAGACATTTGAATACACCACTGCACAACAAAAACCCGAACCTTACCACTGGTCTTCTTGGCGTGATAGACGTCAGTCATGAACTGCTCTTGGACGAAGAGAATCGTAAAGACAGAGTCTATGGGCAGGTCCACCACCACATTCAGCAACTCACTCCCTGTGTGCTGCGATTCCAGGGGACAGTTGCAAGCTGAGGGGATCTTGCTCTCGACTGCGGAGATAATGAGAGTTTTCGCAATTACTGTAAAGGCACGAGAATACTCATTACCCAGAACAAAAATACGTTATCATAATTATTATTCATAAGTAAACAATCAAATACAGTGAGGCTAAAGGGCTTAAGCTTGCGAAGCAGAATAGAACCGAAGAGGAAAAAGTAATGAATAGCAGTCATAAACAAAGGTGATAAAAAAAAAAAATCAAAGGAATCTCAGAATATACCACATTTGCAGAATGATAATAAGAGTTTTCATAAGTACAAACATAAGGTACTGAAATTAAATGATCATCACTTTCGGTAACTCAGTATCTTAAAACAAGCTTGAGAATATGGAAGCAAAAGTTATTAGGGTACTCATCATGGAGTTATCTAAAACAGCAGCTGATTTATGTACAGCACGAAAGGTCCCCTTTGAAATAGTAACGGCTTATAGTTATATTTATTTTTTCACGTGCTTCAGATTCATGTTCCAGAGGTAAAATGCAAATGAATGAAGAACTATGCAGTTTATTATGGCTGTTAAATTCAAAAGGAAAAAATCAAGACCTTTTCCATATAAGAACATATCCTTGCAGAGTTTTCAGTACTGGGCATGAAATGTTAAAACTGCTAGCAGTACTGGAATTGTTGTCACATCTGCTAAGACACTTGTAAAATGAGTAACCACTTTAGCTTGCTACCACGTCTCCTACGTTGTTTTATTTTTAAAAATAAAGGCGGTGGAGGAGGAAAAGGCGAAGGGAAACTGAAAGTTACCAATTTTTGCAGCATCGAGCTCGTCGGCCATTGCTCTGTCTTCCCTTGAACGACGCTTTGGTCTGATGGGGGCCGCGGCTATTCCGCTGGATGATGGCAGATTTCTGAAGTCGTCAGGGAAATTGCTGGGAAAGAACAGCCTCTCCTCGGTTCGTGGAGTTGGACTCTGAAGGAAAAATTGAAAAAAAAAAAAAGGGATTGTAAATTGCCGTAGGGAAATTATTGGAAACTTTATATGAAGAAACCTTTGTGACTTGATTTTGTTAGATTTCGGTTACTAATAAAGTATTAATGCAGTATAATGTTTTGAGAATTGTTTCATAAATTAGGTAACACACTTCTTTTGTGATTGGACGTTCACAAGAACGAACCGTTCAGTAAGAGTTCAATAACAGTTTCAGATCCTAGCATCCCTGGGGTATGCCGCGGAGCATTTGTTATTCCGTTATTCGAGATTCCACCCTTTAGCCTGAGTTCGTCCAG
The DNA here is from genome assembly GCF_040412425.1 of Macrobrachium rosenbergii. Lineage (NCBI taxonomy): Eukaryota > Metazoa > Arthropoda > Malacostraca > Decapoda > Palaemonidae > Macrobrachium > Macrobrachium rosenbergii. The sequence continues at coordinate 62,489,653 of NC_089746.1, read as the reverse complement.
AGTTTTCTCTGTCGATAAGACTTCCAGACCTTGAAAACTTCTTCTTGTTTTCTTAAATTTGAATGTGCTTAAGTTCCGCATGCAAATCGGAAACATTAGATATTTGCATTGCATTTTTTATATAAATTTCCTCCAATACAATGTTGGCCATTCAAGTGATCCCATCTTCCTAAAATTGCTTTTAACAGTGCTTCTGAAACAGTTAATCATAAAAAGCTGGTAAATCTCCTAGGGTAGGCTATTTGTAAAAGAATCTGTGATAATCTTAATAGATCTATAAATTACTAATAGGAAGACATTACTGTAGATGATTTCGATCATTGTCAAATGTTCCACTGTGTTGTGCGCTCATGAACACATACCATTCTTATACTTTGCTAGTAACTTGAAAAGCTAGAATTGAAAAATATCCTAGCATAGTATATAGGTGAGAAAACTCATAGCAGTTAAGATTATCTCTCCTACTGATCCATGAAGCACTTGCAAAGCTTAAGAGAGATCTAAAATGAACTGGAAATAGAGAAGCCATTGAGGTATGACGCGTGCTAGAAAAAAACCACAAATAAACACAATAATTCGCAGTCTCCCGATATTCAGTGATATCCATCTCAATTTTCAGTGATTTAGTTTCTTTGTTCTGCCATTTTCTGGATGTCAGTTATATCCAGGTACATTGTATTTCAAACAAAATTGCTTGGAAAAGATGTTTTTTAAATAATGATGCCAATTACAATTATATTTTCATTTCCCATTCAAACCTTCCGCTTGCTTGCACATTCACATGTAATTTTCCCCTCTTATGAATACCGTCAGACACTTTTACTAGCATTTAAAATGTCCCTTTATTAATTTTGTAAGCATTAGTTGCGTGTCACTACATTACCATCCCGTTTCTTATTTCACTATTTTGTACAGCCACTCTACAAATGTGTGAAGATTCAACGGTTTCTTAAATACTTCTGATATGTCAATACTATATTATTATTATTATTATAATTTGGCAGCAGACCCTCTTTTAAACAGGTTCTATTGAATATTATTGCTGCTTCAGCTGCATTTTATTTTGTAGAAGACTTTTTCTATTTTCCTTATTGCGGACTTTTCTTCAGTGGAGGTGCGTTCTAACAGCTGCCTATATTTGTCATTTCATGGGGAAAAGTCAAAATCTGGATTCTGCTTCTTTATATATTCTATACAGTTGGTTCTATACAATTGTTGCCGAGACGCGTTTCGACAGACTCTTCTGTCATTCTCCAGCGGGAGCTAGTAGAGACTGGCAGATTGCAGCAGCAGGGGGTGGGGATAGGATAGGTGTGGGGTTCGATTACAAATCGAATTAAACCCCATCAATTTGTTCCCCCCGGAAGTAATCTGAAAGGTTTTTGGAAGGGGTATAAAGGGGGGGGAAAGGAAGGTATAAGGGGGAGGGTATAGAATGGGACAGACCCATTTGTCATTGCGTGTGGGATGTGATGTTTTTTATTTCTGTGTTTAGTGTCAAAGTCAGTGCCGTCCAAGACTTGTTAGTTGTCAGATTTAACTGGGGCTTTAGGAGGAGTTTTAAGGGTCTTTTTTGATTCTTGGCTCTTGGTCCTCGGTTCTAATGTTGGATCGTCTTCCCTCTCTCCCTCCCTGAAATGGGGAGGGGGAGAGGGATGACTCAGACCATTGGTTTATTCAGGGGTTAGTAAATTGCTTTGAGTTTAGTGTGTTAGTTTGAACTTTCGGGCTCATACCCGAGTTAAAAATGTCTGCAGAGTATCAATTCTTTGCAGGGTGTTGTGAGTCTAACTACTTTTTTTTTTTTTTTTTTTTTTTTTTCCGGGGCAACCTAGTGTGAAAGTTCAAGGAGCCTTGTCTTTTAGGCATCGCCTTCCCCATTTTTTTTTTTTTTTTTTTTTTTTTTCTATCTATCAAAGTCATTACTACTACTGGCAGATTGCATAGGTCCTTCTGAATTTATACACGGGCTTCAGCGGGAGGGTCATGGATGGCGAATTCTGATTGGTTGCAGTCAGCGAACTTCAGATCTAAATTTCTGCATGGTCCTGGCGAAGCTCGATCCTGACAGATCTTCGCAACCTGGGAATGTCATTCATTCCAGCGTTCCCATATGGCCTGCCGTTGCGTGATGTCATCCGGCTGACATCATCGGTAGTTTGGCTGCTATTGAGGCTTTCGGATGAATGATTCTTATCTACTGATTTCTGTCGTAGTCGGGGATTGATCAAGGGCAGGCTATCAGGGGCATCTCCATTCTCAGGGTTGTCGTTTCTCAGGTATTCGTTGGATTTGGTGGGTGTTCTGCATTATTCTTCTTAAATTCTCGTGGGTAGGAGCGATGCCTCCAAAAAAGCGTCAAATGCATTGGTTGTGCAAGAACTTCATCGTTCATTGAATGTAGCAGTAAGACCTAATAAATGTTTCAATGTAATGGTAAAAATACGTTCTTATGTGCTAGACCATTGCCTAATTCTATTAGCGTTAATGTAAATTCGTCTCAGAAATCTTCCACCTCTAAATCAGACCAAAGTAAAGTTGATAATAACCCTGTAGAAACGAATCCAGGTAATAAAAAGTCACAAGAAAAAGTACACATAAATCTTTCCCAGATAGTGGCCCGGGATGTGTCTAGCTTTCGTGTCCTGTTTAGTGCAAGTCCTTTGGGGAATGACCGTATTTGCAACATAAACAGAAGACTGTAAATATCATAAAGATATGACCCCAAGAACTATTGTGAATTTTTCCCTGTGGCTTGAAATATCTCACAAATACCATAAATTAATGTGACTTTTTTGATGCAAGATTTGTGACTTTTGTATTCTGTGATTTTCCCCTGTGACTTTATTGCCGGCCGCCACAAGTTGTGACTTTTGCCTAGCTTAAACATCCAGTTTTTAAGGAATCTGCTGCGATTCCAATTAGGATAGTTTTCAGCGTAACGTAGTAATGACTCCTTTATTGTTTACACGCGGGACCTAATCTGGCTATAAATTGACAGATATGCTGCTGGAATTTCGTCAGAACAAATATGTTGCAGACATAAGTACAGCTTTCCTTAGAATTGGAATTAGTGAAGTCACTGATAGGAATTTTAAGCATGTCAAAGACTTTCAGATTTAAGGTTTTATAGTTTGGAGCCCTAGGAGAGCTGTTAATCAGCTCAGTGGTCTGGTAAAACTAAGGTATACTTAACTTATAGTTTGGAGCAACTTGTTTTTTTTTTTTTTTTTTTTTGCTGAATCAACCTCTACAATATCATTCATTTGCAGACTCGTTCAGATCCCATCGCTGCAATTCAGTAAAAGAAGTCCTTTATATGTGGATAATTTCATGAAAACCCATGAGAAATGTGAAGATTTGGAACTCGAGAGTAATAGGTAAACTTAGAAATTATGCTGGAAGCTAATATGCCCTTGGGAGAATGGGCTAGGTTTCATTCTCATTCGTAATCTGAGATCATTTAATGCATTTATAAAACGTGGAATGTTCAAAACAAGATTTAGATTGTTAAAAGCACTTGATGGTAAATGTCATTTGTTTTTTACTAAGAATATGTTCATCTTGAGAAATGGAGTAACATTTGTGTAGCTGACTTAGGTACGTATATGTAAATTATATATTAATTTCACATTGTGACAATAAAAAAAGTATGTATATAATATTGTAAATATAACTATGTGCAAAACTATGTAAATTTTTTCAAAAGTAAAAAAAAACCATACCCCTTATACCTGTCAACCTGAATGCAGTAAAATTACTTGGTCTTTTGTGGAAGACCTGTAATGATTCACTGACTGAAAAGATCCCTTCTTAGATTGTTACATTTTGAATAATCTGGGAAATATTATTATTTTGACCCAGAGAAACTTTGTATCTCTCCTTCCAACCATCTTTGATTCTTTGGGAATGTCAAACGGTGAAGTAACAACCAAGGGAAACTTTGTGAAGAATTGTCGGGACTGAAAACTGATTGGGATAACGAGCTGATGATGGATTTTAAAAGAGTTTGGTGATTTGTTAGACCCCTCCGATCACTATCCCCCCCGTCAAGAATGACTTGCTTTAACTGTAGATCCCTAACAAAGTTCATTCGTTAGAAATATTTGAGAATAAAATGATTTCCGTATAAACAAACGAAGACTGTAAATGTCATGAAGATAATGATTCCCAAGAAATATTATGAATTTTTCCCCCGTGATTTATTACTTCCAAACACCATAGATTAATGTTAACTTTTTTGTTAGCCAAATTGTGGCTTTTTTTCCGTGACTTTATTAAAAATTCCGGTTGTATAGGGCTGACACCAGTGTATTTTAAACTTATAGTGACTCATTATCACGTACTCAACCGGCACTGCAACACGAATATGCTTGTTCAGTTAAGGCAACAATTTTGGGCTGGAAAAATGAGACAGTCCTTTAAGAAGATTCTGAAAACACTATTGTGCAAGAAAGTGCAAAATGAAGTTGAGAACGGAGGAGAGATTAATTTGAGAAGGAGCTTTACAAAGACGCTATGTCAAAACACTTTGCATGACCTTTTTGTGTGGGGAGGGCGTGGAAATTCCCTTGAATGACATGTTAGTACACAAACGTCTTTTCATGATGGTGGTGTGTTGACATATTTTCGTGTGATCTGTTTCTTACTGTAGAGTTATCAATATCGTCTGTTGTCATAAGACGAGAACTGTGTTCTTTGTATCAGTTATTAATGTAAAATCCAAATATATCTGCATGTTTAGTTTTGTAGAGACATGTTTAAGAAAATGACGCTTAAGACTACATAAGTGTTGTGTGGTGCCCAACGCTTGTCACTTTGCCATTTCCAGTATTGTGTTTAAGAATGTGTGTGTTTCGTAATTACATGTCCTGTTTAAACAATGACATCATCTAAAACTGTGTTGTCACACGCCACCATTTGATTCACTACGTTTAACAGATATGCAGAGGTTCCAGAATATTGTGCTTTTAGTTTATTTTTGATAACGAACTTAAGAATTAGCTTGAAGTTTTTTGGCGTTGATTTGAAATTTGTAAATCAGGTCTGTGCTTTTAGTTTATTTTTGATAACAAACTTAAGAATTAGCTTCAAGTTTTTATGTTGAATTGAAGTTTGTAAGTCAGGTCTGTGTTCACAGTGATTGTAAACTTTTCAGTCTCGTTTCCACAATAAAACTCGAATGCAGAAGGGAAGGAGCAGCTTTTGGCCTATTTTTTTGTGCAGTTGGTCAGTTATTTGGTGTCGTGTTGTGTGTGTGTGTGTGTGTGTGTGTGTGTGTGTATGTCTTTAGAAAGGGCTAAACTCTTATTCTTTGAACTTTGTAATTTTTGGTTAGTTTGAGTGCCTTTCAGTTATAACCCCGTTTCATTTATTTCTTATATATTTGCCTGTTTGATATGTTTAACCTTTAGCTATTAAATTAATTTTAAAGGTTAAATTCAGCACGTGTTTTTCAATGTCCTTCCATCTTATTTCATTTCCCCGTGATCATAATTTAGCGAATGGTGAATATAATTTGATCAGGTAAACTTGAGTATTGAGTCCTCTAAGGTCTGAAAATCAACCCATGATTACTACTGTAGTAAGATGTATATATACAGATATATATATATATATATATATATATATATATATATATATAAATATATATATATAAAATGAGAGAGAGAGAGAGATAGAGAGAGAGAGAGAGAGAGAGAGAGATAGAAACTTAGAGAAAGAGAGAGAGAGAGAGAGAGAGAGCGTTCCATCTTTGTCGTTGGATCTTTCAGACTTACGATCTGAGCCCATGTCTATAAGGACTGTTCAGTAAGTGGAAGTACTTAGTTGTGGTACTGTTCATTAATAAAATTAATGTCTATTCTTGTTAGTACTGAATTCGGTTGAGATAGATCTCCCTGTAATTTTAGAAACCGCAAAAGGCGCGTGGTGTTGTTACATAAGGAAATTTGGCGGTTTTGACATACATACATACGTACATATATCTAATCTATCTATCTATCTTGGTGGTTTTGACATACATACATACGTACACATATATATATCTATCTATCTATCTATCTATCTATCTATCTACCTATCTAAGGCTTCCCAGAGTGCAAGATTGCTTTCCATTGCGTCTGAACTAAAATTACCTTTATTCCATGTTTTTTGCCTTCGAGTTTCTAAAGAAACACCAAGCGTATATATACACACACAACACACACACACACACACACACACACACACACACACACAACCCTCTGGTGATCCGATGACGGAAACCGCGTCTATAAATTTTTCGCCGTAAATGCTCCGATGACGCGAATTCCGCGCCATTCGTAAGTTATTTTCGGGGAAATTCACAAAAAAAAATAGTCATCCGAAGAACACGAATGGCGCAGATCTTGTATCTTGTATACAAGAAAACGTAAACAGGAAACCGGCATTTTCACATGTTAAACCTCTGAATGTAAAAATAGCAACGTTTCTTTTTGTAGTAAGAATTTACTTTTTTTTTTTTTTTACATATATTTCTGTCTTTCAACAACATTTCCGTCTTTCAGCTTCAATTGCTCAATTTTTTTTTCTGGGAACACATATTGCTTTTACGTGGGCTATTTATAGCAAATTTATTCAGCTTTCCATTGCAATTTTCAATATTTTCTTTGCGTTATGCATTACCGAGTAATTACGAAAAATGTAAGCGTAAAATGACCACTTGAGAACACAGTCGAGCCGCGTAGTTCCGCCTAGGGTTTACGAGTGCGTGAATAATTTTTTGTACGCCTGTTTGTGTATCTGTAAATAACTTCAGTGTGCATGTATTATATATCATTCGAACGGCCATTCTTTGTACTTTATCGAGCTGAACGCTGAACGGCAAAATGTGAAAATATCAACGTTTCTATATAAAAATCTTTTCTAACAATTGACTGTACGTGAAACAAAACTTATCTTTGAGCTTCAGTTACTCAACTATTTACGGGCAACACATTAATTTTAGGTATTATATAATGTAGGAAATTTATTCAGCTTTCCATCGCAGTTTTCACTTTTTTTCTAGCATTGGTTATTACCGAGTAATTACGAAAAATGTCAGCGTTGAACGCGTTGAACGCCGTAGTTCGGCCGGATTTTATGCATGCGTAGATCATTTTTGTGCGCTTGTAAATAACTTAAAACGTGCATGTATTATATATCATCCGAACGGGACATTCTTTGCACTTTATTGTGCTGAACAGCAAAATGTTAAAATATCAACGTTTCTATATAATTAGTTGCCGCATATTTTCATAGAAAGAGAGAAAAAAATTGTCCGTAATCTAACGACAATTGTTCAGTTTTATTCCAACAATACATATATCTTTATTTTGTGACGTTTTATAGGAAATTTATTCAGCTTTCTAATGCCACCTTTATTTTTTTCTATCGTTATTCCTTACTTAGGTACGATACGAAACGTCAACATAAGTAGGTTGGAAAATCTGAAAATTGAACTCCGTAAAAAAATTAGCATTTTTAATCGGTAACAGCTAATTAGAAACACATTTATAGCAAAACGATTCATTCCATGTCAAAGTTCAAACATTCCTTTTTTTACGAAATAGACTCCACAAACATAATTATTATATTTTTAGTGATTATTTAAAAAAAACTTACGATTTTCCTTAAAAATTTCATAAAAAACTTTTTCTATTATTTCTAAGCCTTGCAAAGATTTCCAATTGCTTTAGGAAAAAACCAATAATTTGCCGACATCATAACACAAACCAGAAGCGTATATCGGTTATAGCTTGGACGTATCGATTTTGACAAAGAAAGTCCATTTTCCGCTCGAACCCAAAATGAACCACGGCATAATAAGTATAATGGGTAGCTATATCTAGAACCCCCACAAGTCATGTTAAGGTGGTAAACAAAATGTTTAATAAACCATCTTTTGTAATTATGTGACAACCCACGATCAAAGACGCTCTTAATTTCGCTGTCCTGCCCAGCAACTGTGAACAAAGATTAAGAAAAGATAGAAAGTCTGTTGATGATTCCCATTAAAAATCGAAATAAATCGCTATCATAAATTTATACTTGTGAGATGACCACTTTTACACAACCTACGAGAAAATTAACTTAGCAAACTGAAAAAGACATAGACATCATCAGCCAAATGCCACTCTTTCCTAATGTCTTTAGACACATATGTTTTGCGATCAGCAAAGTTAAGCTGCATTGGGTGTGGTCAGTAACTGGATGGGTGACAACACCGAAGCTTGTTTTATGCTCTCGTATGAAAATTGTTGCTTAGTTTCATTATGAGAATGTGTTATGTATGTAAATATACACGTAAATAATTAGTAAAATGAGAGGAACTGAATTCTGTGGTGGACTGGAATCCTGCACATCAACAAGAACTCGCCTTAATTAACCACTTGCTTATAATACGAGAACAGGGGAAGGGTTCGACGTCACCACCGACGTCAGTTTTTTTTTGTAATTCTTCGTTTTATGAATTTTGAGTGTAGATTGACATCCATATATACAATATAGTCTCATAATGAAAGAAAAGAAACCTTTTAAAAGCCGAGAGAGAGCATACAAGAGGGATTCAGTGGCGGTCACCTTTCAGAGTACTGACCACACCCAAAGCTGCTTAACTTCGCTGATCTCAAAACAACAGTCGCGTCTTGTTAAAACGCCGTTAGTGACGCAAAATGAAGGTTATTCTATCAAATAATATATTTATATCATGGAACTTTCGTGTGCGGCTGTGAAAAAAATTCCGATCGTATAGGGATAGGCCTTATACGATCAGTATTTCATTTTTTTTGGTGTTGAGGGGTAGAGAGATATGACCACTCGGTTATGCCGCTCTACGAAGGAATATGTCTTGGAACTCCTACAGTATCTAGAGGTTGACGAACCAACGCCAAATCAAATCGCCTTAAATTACAATTATATTACATCCTGCCAAAATTTACTATTCCCAAAACAATTCTGCCACCAACACATCTCTTTCTCTTTATAAAATCACGCATGAAATCCACCTTGAATTATATTAATTGTATAGAAAACATTTCAACAACGATCACCATCTCAAGCACCTTGCCATCGTCGCGGCGATGCGATTTTGTTTTTTCTTCTCTTCATCTTGAATGACGACGTCCAATGGAAACAAAGATGGCTGTTTGCGATCGCTGCTGGAAGTCCTCTTGGCTTTTTATTTCAGTCAATTTGGACGACATGCTATATTATTTCCAATTTCAGTCTCACAGTGACCTCAATAAAAATAGCACGATTTTTTAGTCTCATAAAAATGTCTCTTTAGATGCTGTAGATTTCAAATTGGGAAAACGTCCAACCCACAATATGATATTACACCAAAATGTCGTAACAAAACAAAGACTTTCTAAATAGCCTCATTTTTTTATATTTTAGAGGCAGGAGGGTGGTCATTTCCTAAAGTATGATGTTATGTACAAAAAAAATGTCAAAACAAAAACGAAGACTGTTCTGAACAGTTATAGTTTGTAGGACTATTTGCTTTAATATATTTTTATTAGGTTTGTTTTTGTTTTATTGAATAGATGATGACACCAGATTCCTTTATACTACAATAATCTTTCGGTAGTTACATAAAATCTGCGCGCTAATAAGATTTAATTTCTTGTCTCTTGTTTCCTTGCATGCAAATGACAGTAACTTTATGTAAGTAAATAGAAATAAGGGGCCTTAAAATGGTGAACTCTTGTCGGAAACAAAAGGGCGACATTTAGTACAACATGGTAATTTCTGATCTTGCAGAAAACATTCATTCATTTTCGTAGTCACAAAGAAACAATCTTACTTTGTACAAGTACTACTGGCAATAGGGCTGTGTCGGCAAACCTTCAGTACGCGAGAGAATGTTGAAACGTCATTAGAAAACAATGTTAATTATCGGGAAAAAGCATGGCAATTATAGCCATATATAAACCTTTAAAATACTAGAGAGGAGAGAGATATAAACAAATATTGTAATGAAAAGCAAAAGACGAAAAATGCAAAGCAGCGATCACGAACCCATCTTTGTTTCCATTGGACGTCGTCATTCAAGACGAAGAGAAGAAAAACAAAATCGCATCGCCGCGACGATGGCAAGGTGCTCGAGATGGTGATCGTTGTTGAAATGTTTTCTATGCAATTAATATAATTCAAGGTGGATTTCATGCGTGATTTTATAAAGAGAAGACATTTGTTGTTGGCAGAAATGTTTTGGGAATAGTAAATGTTGGCAGGAAGTAATACAATTATAATTTAAGGCGATTTGATTTGGCGTTGGTTCGTCAACCTCTAGATACTGTAGAAGTTCCAAGACAGATTCCTTCGTAGAGTGGCATAGCCGAGTGGTCATATCACTCTACACCTCAAGTACCCAAATAAATAAATACTGGTCGTATAAGGCAATCCCTATACGATCGGAATTTTTTCACAGCCGCACAAGAAGTTACATAATATGTATATATTATTTGATAGAATAACCTTCATTTTGCGTCGCTAACGGCGTTTTAAGAAGACGCGACTTTGGTTTTGCGATCAGTGAAGTTAAGCAGCTTTGGGTGTGGTCAGTACTTGGAAAGGTGACCGCCACTGAATCCCTGTCTTACGCTCTCTCTCGATTTTCAAAAGGGTTCTTTTGTTTGATTATGAAAAGCTTTTGCATATATATGTAATATATGTATAAAATATATATATATATATATATATATATATATATATATATATATATATATATATATATATATGTATATGTTCTAGAAGGGAAACGTCTTGTTTTGATTTTGCAAAGCTTTATTAAGCGACATAACGGGTCCAGCCCCATCATCACAGCTGCAGAAAGACAAACACACATAAAGCGTATAATAAAAAGATTCATCCTAAAAGCCAAAATAGTTATAATAAAATAAAAAAAACAAAAACAAAGTGGTAAGAGAATGACCATTTCAAGTGAAGGGAAGAAGACGAGGGACTCGAAGAAGAGCAGCAGCAAAAGGTCCCAAGAACTCGTATGGTTAGCCTGCCAGGTAGAGAGGGTTTGCGGTAGTTTACATTGTTAATTTTGGAACTATTGCTTTTATGAAAAGCAATTCGAAGATCGCAACCTGTTGCGGGAAGAAGCTCTGTAATGATTTTAAAACGTTTATAATTCTAATTAAATTTGCTGTTCGATAACTTACCTGCATTTAGCCTACAAAGGAGGCCCCGACATAATTCCCAGACAATTCATTTGGGACACAAAATAAATAGGCCGTTTGGATGTTGCAAGTTCGATAACTTTCACCTGAACAGGGACCGAATAGTTAATGTGGAGACTAGAGATTATACATATTTTTGGCCTAGGACAATGTTTCTGCCAAATTGATTTTAACTAAGGATAAAACTGCTGTAATCTGATAAACGGGATTGGTTTGTCAAAGTGGCATTGTTGGTATTTTCTGTTATTATTCCTGTATTATTTACCGAATTAGTTAATGGGTTTAAAGAAACTTATTTCGCATTTTATGGCCGGACAATGTCGTAAAAGATTATCTTGAACGTTAAAAGCTAGAGAGAATATTTGTTTCATTATCAATAATTAGCTATATATTTGATGGAGAAAAAATCGCAATATCTTTGGACTAACAAGTACTGAATTTCTTTACCATCATATGCGATTAATGTCAGGACCAGTATAGAAAAAATATATTGTAAGAAATCGCGTATTTTCTTTAATTCTTTCTTTGCGAAATACGTGTCATAAATTCATGATGAATAATTGTTTTACGAAAAATTCTTCTGAGAACGAGATCGAAGCTGGAACCATTCATTAAAATGAAAACAAAACAAAACCAAAATATTAAACCAAATAGTTTTACAAACCAAGGCTTTGTATAACTATTCATCGAGCCCATCTATGGACTTTACTTCCTATCAACTTCTATAGGCTTTGCTTGTGCAGTCCATAATATTCTAGAACTAAGGAAATGAAGTATAATTCTAGAAATGGTACAGTATTTCTAAATCAGTATAGTCTTATGTGGGAAAAATGTCAACCGAGATAGTGTCTTTAAACCAACGGCTTAAAGTTTGTTGCCTATCTTCAACTGTATCTGTTCGACCTATACCCGATGATTGTCTATCTTTGTACTTTCTAAATGCAGCCTAAGAAGGCTCGTCAAACCTTATAATTAGAGGAATAGAGGTTTTAGGGTAATATGATTACGAGAATCAAATCGAAGAAACGGTAATTAACTCGGAAGAAACGTTTTTTATTTCGATAGTTTATAAAAAGTTACGTGATATGAATGTATTATTTGATGGAGTATCCTTCCTTTGCGGGACTAATGTGTTGTAAGAAGGTACTACATCTGTTTTGATCAGCGAAGTTAAGCTGCATTGGTTGTGGTCAGTAACTGGATGGGTGACCGTCACTTTGCCTTGTTATACTCTATCGTATGAAAAGTGTTGCTTAGTTTCATTATGAGAATGTGTTATGTATGTAAATATACACGTAAATAATTAGTAAAATGAGAGGAACTGAATTCTGTGGTGGACTGGAATCCGGCACATTAACAAGAACTCGCCTTTAACCACTTGCTTTAATATGACAACAGGTGAAGGGTTCGACGTCACCACCGATTTTTTTTTTTTTTTAATTCTTCGTTTTATAAATATTTTAGTGTAGATTTACATCCATATATACAATATAGTCTCATAATGAAAGAAAAGAAACCTTTTAAAAAGCCGAGAGAGAGCATAAAAGAGGGATTGATTGGCGGTCACCTTTCCAGAGTACTGACCACACCCAAAGCAGCTTAACTTCACTGATCGAAAACAGCCAGTCGCGTCTTCTTAAAACGCCGTTAGCGACGCAAAATGAAGGTTATTCTATCAAATAATATATTTATATCATGGAACTTTCGTGTGCGGCTGCAAAAAATTCCGATCGTATAGGGATAGGCCTTATACGATCAGTATTTATTTATTTTTAGGTGCCTTGAGGGTAGAGTGATATGACCACTCGGTTATGCCACTCTACGAAGGAATATGTCTTGGAACTCCTACAGTATCTAGAGGTTGACGAACCAACGCCAAATCAAATCGCCTTAAATTACAATTATATTACATCCTGCCAAAATTTACTATTCCCAAAACATTTCTGCCACCAACAAATCTCTTCTCTTTATAAAATCACGCATGAAATCCACCTTGAATTATATTAATTGCATAGAAAACATTTCAACAACGATCACCATCTCAAGCACCTTGCCATCGTCGCGGCGATGCGATTTTGTTTTTCTTCTCTTCGTCTTGAATGACGACGTCCAATGGAAACAAAGATGGTTGCTTGCGATCGCTGCTGGAAGTCCTCTTTGCTTTTTATTTCAATATCAATTTGGATACATGCTATATTATTTCCAATTTCAGTCTCACAGTGACCTCAATAAAAATATATATATACGATTTATTTAGTTTCATAAAAACGATCCCTTTAGATGCCGTAGATTTCTAAACTGGGTCTAGCTTTTGAAGATTTTAGGGTGGTCCTGTTACAAAACAAATGACTGTTTTAGGAGTTCAGTCAGTAATGATGTATACTAAATACCAAAACTGTCCTCATATTTTTTAAAATGAAGACTGTTCTCAAATTTGTAGAATGTATTATGGCCTATACAAGTCTGTAGGACTAGTTGAGACCAGCTCCTATATTTTTATGAATTTGTTTTCTGCAAGTTTGAATTGAATAGTTGTACTAATACACAAGGTTTGTTTTTGTTTTTCTTGAATTGATGACATAGATTCTGTATACTACAATAATCTTTCAGCAGTTACATAAAATCAAAACTAAATTAATAAGATTTAATTTCTTGTCTCTTGTTTCCTTGTATGCAAATGACAGTAACATTATGTAAGTAAATAGAAAAAGGGGCCTTAAAATGGTGAACCCTTTTCGAAAACAAAAAGGGCGACATTTAGTACAACATGGTAATGGTCTCATTGATCTGATCTTGCAGAAAACATTCATTCATTTTCGTAGTCACAAAGAAACAATCTTACTCTACTACTTTGTAGACTGTGTCGGCAAACATTTAGTACGCGAGAGAATATTGAAACGTCATTAAAAACAAAACTCAAAAGGAGCTGTGACAGTTTAACTATTATTTAATATTACAAACCTTATCGAAAAAAGTGAAACATTAGTGTAGAAAAAGAAAAACTTGTTGAAACGTCATTAGAAAAACAAATGTTAAAAATAATATATATAAATAAATCGAGAGATTTTTATTGAGATAATAAAACTTATAAAAAAGAGAGAGATGATTAAATTGATATTGAAATGAAAAGCAAAGACGAAATGCAGCAGCGATCACGAACCATCTTTGTTTCCATTGGACGTCGTCATTCAAGACGAAGAGAAGAAAAACAAAATCGCATCGCCAAGACGATGGCAAGGTGCTCGAGATGGTGATCGTTGTTGAAATGTTTTCTATGCAATTAATATAATTCAAGGTGGATTTCATGCGTGATTTTATAAAGAAAGACATTTGTTGTTGGTGGCAAATGTTTTGGGAATAGTAAATGTTGGCAGGAAGTAATATAATTGTAATTTAAGGCGATTTGATTTGGCGTTGGTTCGTCAACCTCTAGATACTGTAGGAGTTCCAAGACAGATTCCTTCGTAGAGCGGCATAGCCGAGTGGTCATATCACTCTACCCCAAGTACCACAAATAAATAAATACTGGTCGTATAAGGCCTTCCCTATACGATCGGAATTTTTTTACAGCCGCACAAAAAGTTCCATAATATAAATATATTATTTGATAGAATAACCTTCATTTTGCGTCGCTAACGGCGTTTTAAGAAGACGCGACTTGGGTTTTGCGATCAGTGAAGTTAAGCAGCTTTGGGTGTGGTCAGTACTTGGAAAAGGTGACCGCCACTGAATCCGTGTCTTACGCTCTCTCTCGATTTTCAAAAGGGTTCTTTTGTTTGATTATGAAAAGCTATTGCATATATATATGTATATATATATATATATATATATTTATATATATATATAAATAAAATATATATATATATATATATATATCGATATATATATATGTTCATGGATATGTGTGACGAAAATGGAAGGTTGTTTCTTGATTTTGCAAAGCTTTATTAAGCAGTCATAACACAGGGGTCCAGTCCCATCATCACAGCTTTACAGAAAGACAAACACACATAAAGCATATAATAAAAAAATTCATCCTAAAAGCCAAAATAGTTATAATAAAATAAAAAAGAAGAAACAAAGTGGTAAGAGAATGACCATTTCAAGTGAAGGGAAGAAGACGAGGGACTCAAGATGAAGCAGCAGAAAAGGTCCCAAAAACTCATGGTTATGCCTGTTTAGAGAAGGGTTTGCATCGAGTTTGGTTGTTAATTTTGGAACTATTGCTTTTATGAAAAGCAATTAATATAAAAAGACCGGATTTCAACCTGTTGCGGGGAAGAAGCCCTGCAATGATTTTAAAACGTTTATAATTTGTATTAAATTTGCTGTTTGATAACTTCTTAACCTTAAGAAAGCCTAAAAGAGACCCTCTACATAATTCCCAACAGATACATTTGAGACACAACAAACAAATTTACATTATACCTGAACAACTTTTCCGAATAGTTAATGTGTTTCTAGAAATTCGCATTTACAATGCTACTGATCTTGAACGTTTAATTTCCCAAAACGTTCTATCATTTGATAAACGACAAGCAAATATTGTTGCCGCATTGATGTTATTCCATAAGAATTTGTTATTTCCATTATACTTACTGAAAAGGAAAGAAAAACTTAGCTGGGTTTTCCATTAAGATTATTTTTGTTTTATTTATAGTGAAATGTTCAAGCATCTTGGTTCGAGAAATTCTGTGGAAGATACAAATTTTTTATTAGCTTTATTTGATGGAGAAAAACATAATATAATTGGACTAACAAGTACTGAATTTCTTTACCATCATATGCGATTAATGTCAGGACCAGTATAGAAAAATATATTGCAAGAAATCGCGTATCACTTGAATTACATTTTTTGCGAAATACGTGTCATAAATTCATGATGAAATTGTTCCTACGAAAAATTCTCGAGAACGAGATCGAAGATGGAACCATTCATTAAAAATGAAAACAAAACAAAACCAAAATATTAAACCAAACAGTTTTACAAACCAAGGCTTTGTATAAAGTATTTATCGAGCCCACACTATGGACTTTACTTTATCAACTTCTATAGGCTTGCTTGTGCAGTCCATAATATTCTAGAACTAAAGAAATGAACTACAGTATAATTCTAGAAATGGTACAGTATTTCTAGATCAGTATAGTCTATGTGGGAAAAACGTCATCCGAGATAGTGTCTTTAAACCAGCTTAATGTTTGTTGCCTCTCAAACTGTATCTG
Source organism: Macrobrachium rosenbergii (assembly GCF_040412425.1). Lineage (NCBI taxonomy): Eukaryota > Metazoa > Arthropoda > Malacostraca > Decapoda > Palaemonidae > Macrobrachium > Macrobrachium rosenbergii. The sequence goes on along the minus strand of NC_089746.1, from coordinate 62,473,217 downwards.
TTCGACCTATACCCGATGGTTGTCTATCTTTGTACTTTCTAAATGCAGCCTAAGAAGGCTCGTCAAACCTTATAATTAGAGGAATAGAGGTTTTAGGGTAATATGAACGAGAATCAAATCGAAGAAATCGGTAATTCACTCTAAAAGGTGTTGTTTTATTACGATAGATTATACCATAAAAAAGTTACATGATATGAATGTATTATTTGATGGAGTATCCTTCCAAAATTTTATCGGCACTAATGTTTGTAAGAAGGTACGACATCTGTTTTGCGATCAGCGAAGTTAAGCTGCATTGGTTGTGGTCAGTAACTGGATGGGTGACCGTCACCTTCCTTGTTTATGCTCAATGTCGTATGAAAGTGTTGCTTAGTTTCATTATGAGAATGTGTTATGTATGTAAATATACACGTAAATAATTAGTAAAATGAGAGTCACTGAATTCTGTGGTGGACTGGAATCCTGCATATCAACAAGAACTCGCCTTTACCACTTGCTTATAATATGAGAACAGGGAAGGGTTCGATTCACCACCGACGTCAGTTTTTTTTTTAATTCTTCGTTTTATAAATTTTTCGTGTAGATTTACATCCATATATACAATATAGTCTCATAATGAAAGAAAAGAAACCTTTTAAAAAGCCGAGAGAGAGCATACAAGAGGGATTCAGTGGCGGTCACCTTTCCAGAGTACTGACCACACCCAAAGCAGCTTAACTTCACTGATCGCAAAACCAGTCGCGTCTTCTTAAAACGCCGTTAGTGACGCAAAATGAAGGTTATTCTATCAAATAATATATTTATATCATGGAACTTTCGGTGTGCGGCTGTGAAAAATTCCGATCGTATAGGGATACGCCTTATACGATCAGTATTTATTTATTTTGGGGCCTTGGGGTAGAGTGATATGACCACTCGGTTATGCCACTCTACGAAGGAATCTGTCTTGGAACTCCTACAGTATCTAGAGGTTGACGAACCAACGCCAAATCAAATCGCCTTAAATTACAATTATATTACATCCTGCCAACATTTACTATTCCCAAAACATTTCTGCCACCAACACTTCTCTTCTCTTTATAAAATCACGCATGAAATCCACCTTGTATTATATTAATTGCATAGAAAACATTTCATCAACGATCACCATCTCAAGCACCTTGCCATCGTCTTGGCGATGCGATTTTGTTTTTCTTCTTCGTCTTGAATGACGACGTCCAATGGAAACAAAGATGGTTGCGATCGCTGCTGGAAGTCCTCTTGGCTTTTTATTTCAGTCAATTTGGACGACATGCTATATTATTTCCAATTTCAGTCTCACAGTGACCTCAATAAAAATAGCACGATTTATTTAGTCTCATAAAAATGTCCCTTTAGATGCCGTAGATTTCTAAATTGGGAGAGTGAAGAGGCAGTCTGGTGGTCAGGCAATAGGACCAAAATGTCGCAAAACAAAGACTGTTTCTCAGTATATAGCCTATTTTTTCTATTTTATGTATCTAAATACCACTAAATGTCCATTTCTAGAATGAAGATCATTTCAAATTGTACGAAGACATACAAGTCTCTAGTTCTCATGAACAGTTATATAAACTTAGTTTGTAGGACTATTTGCTTTAATATTTTTTTGTTAGGTTTGTTTTTGTTTTATTGAATAGATGATGACACCAGATTCCTTTAATTACAATAATCTTTCAGCAGTTACATAAAATCGTGCGCGTTAATAAGATTTGATTTCTTATCTCTTGTTTCCTTGCATGCAAATGACAGTAACTTTATGTAAGTAAATAAGGAATGGTGAACCCTTGTCGAAAACAAAAACAAACATTTAAAATGGTAAACTGATCTTGCAGAAAACATTCATTCATTTTCAAAACAAAGAAACATTTAGTACAACTATTATGTAATTTCCTGATCTTGCAAAACCTTCAGTACGCGAAAATATTCGTCATTCATTTTCAAAAGCACAGAGAAGTACTGTGACAAACTAAACAATCTTACTTTATCGGGAAAAAACCAAACATTAATTAGTACTAATGGCAATTCGAAAAAGACGAAAAATCAGCAATACCTTCAGTACGTCTAGATAAAATGTTGTGTTAAAATAATACGTCATTAGAAACAATGTTAAAAGCATATATATATAAAAAGAGAGAGAGATAATAAATTTATATTGAAATGAAAAGCAAAGGACGAAATGCAGCAGCGATCACGAACCATCTTTGTTTCCATTGGACGTCGTCATTCAAGACGAAGAGAAGAAAAACAAAATCGCATCGCCACGACGATGGCAAGGTACTCGAGATGGTGATCGTTGTTGAAATGTTTTCTATACAATTAATATAATTCAAGGTGGATTTCATGCGTGATTTTATAAAGAGAAGACATTTGTTGGTGGCAGAAATGTTTTGGGAATAGTAAATGTTGGCAGGAAGTAATACAATTATAATTTAAGGCGATTTGTTTTGGCGTTGGTTCGTCAACCTCTAGATACTGTAGAAGTTCCAAGACAGATTCCTTCGTAGAGTGGCATAACCGAGTGGTCATATCACTCTACCCCAAGTACAAAACAAATAAATACTGATCGTATAAGGCCTTCCCTATACGATCGGAATTTTTTGCAGCCGCACAAGAAAGTTCCATGATATAAATATATTATTTGATAGAATAACCTTCATTTTGCGTCGCTAACGGCGTTTTAAGAAGACGCGACTGGGGTTTTGCGATCAGTGAAGTTAAGCAGCTTTGGGTGTGGTCAGTACTTGGAAAGGTGACCGCCACTGAATCCCTGTCTTACGCTCGCTCTCGATTTTCAAAAGGGTTCTTTTGTTTGATTATGAAAAGCTATTGCATATATATGTATATATATATAAATATATATATATATATATATATATATATATATATATATATATATATATATATATATGTATATATATGATATATATATGGAAGGGAAACGTCTTGTGGTGATTTTGCAAAGCTTTATTAAGCGAAATTTCGGGGTCCAGTCCCATCATCACATCTGCAGAAAGACGAACACACATAAAGCATATAATAAAAGATTCATCCTAAAAGCCAAAATAGTTATAATAAAATAAAAAAGAAACACAAAGTGGTAAGAGAATGACCATTTCAAGTGAAGGGAAGAAGATCGAGGGACTCGAAGAAGCAGCAGCGAAAGGTCCCAAGAACTCGTATGGTTATGCCAGGTAGAGAAGGGTTTGCGGTAGTTTGGTTGTTAATTTTGGAACTATTGCTTTTATGAAAAGCAATTCGAAGACCGCAACCTGTTGCGGGAAGAATCTCTGTAATGATTTTAAAACGTTTATAATTTGTATTAAATTTGCTGTTCGATAACTCACCTTAAGAAGCCTACATGGATGCCCTGACATAATTTCCCAGACTACATTTGGGACACGAAAATAAATATGCCGCATTGGATGTCACAAGAGGCTTATATTTTCATTATACCTGAACAAGGACCGAATAGTTAATGGGTTTCTTGAGATTAATTCGCATTTTATGGCCGGACAATGTTCACATCTTGAACGTTTAACTATAAAACGTTGTATCTCTGATAAACGGGACACTAGCAGAGAGTGGCATTGTTGGTGCAAATTTTATTATTTAGGAACTTTTGTAAAGGTGTTTAAAGAAAACTTAGCTGGCGAACAGTTTTTCCCATTTGATTGTCGTAGTTATCTCTTAGTGAAAAACATAAAGTTTTTATCTTTGATGGAGAAAAACAGAATATATTTGGGACTAACAAGAATGAATCTTTACCATCATATGCGATTACTGTCAGGACCAGTATAGAAAAATATATTGTAAGAAATCGCGTATCACTTGAATTACATTTTTTGCGAAATACGTGTCATAAATTCATGATGAAATTGTTCCTACGAAAAATTCTCGAGAACGAGATCGAAGCTGGAACCATTCATTAAAATGAAAACAAAACAAAACCAAAATATTAAACCAAATAGTTTTACAAACCAAGGCTTTGTATAAGTATTCATCGAGCCCACACTATGGACTTTTAGTATCAACTTCTATAGATCTTGCTTGTGCAGTCCATAATATTCTAGAACTAAAGAAATTAACTACAGTATAATTCTAGAAATGGTACAATATTTCTAGATCAGTATAGGGTATGTGGGAAAAACGTCATCCGAGATAGTGTCTTTATACCAGCTTAATGTTTGTTGCCTCTCAAACTGTATCTGTTCGACCTATACCCGATGGTTGTCTATCTTTGTACTTCCTAAATGCAGCCCAAGAAGGCTCGTCAAACCTTATAATTAGAGGAATAGAGGTTTTAGGGGTAATATGATACACGAGAATCAAATCGAAGAAACGGGCAATTAACTCGGAAGAGGCGTCGTTTTATTTCGACAGTTTATACAAAACCGCATAAGAAAGTTACATGACATGAATGTATTATTTTATGGAGTATCCTTCCTTTGGCGGCACTAATGTGTTGTAAGAAGGTACGACTTCTGTTTTGCGATCAGCGAAGTTAAGCTGCATTGGGTGTGGTCAGTAACTGGATGGGTGACCGTCACCGAAGCCTTGTTATACTCTGTCGTATGAAAAGTGTTGCTTAGTTTCATTATGAGAATGTGTTATGTATGTAAATATACACGTAAATAATTAGTAAAATGAGAGGAACTGAATTCTGTGGTGGACTGGAATCCTGCACATCAACAAGAAATCACCTTATTTAACCACTTGCTTATAATACGAGAACAGGGGAAGGGTTCGACGTCACCACCGACGTCAATTTTTTTTTAATTCTTCGTTTTATAAATTTTTAGTGTAGATTTACATCCATATATACAATATAGTCTCATAATGAAAGAAAAGAAACCTTTTAAAAGCCGAGAGAGAGCATAGAAGAGGGATTGATTGGCGGTCACCTTTCCAGGGTACTGACCACACCCAAAGCAGCTTAACTTCACTGATCGAAAACCAGCAGTCGCGTCTTCTTAAAACGCCGTTAGTGACGCAAAATGAAGGTTATTCTATCAAATAATATATTTATATCATGGAACTCTCGTGTGCGGCTGCAAAAATTCCGATCGTATAGGGAAGGCCTTATACGATCAGTATTTCATTTATTTTTGGGGCCTTGGTGGGTAGAGACACATGACCACTTGGTTATGCGCTCTACGAAGGAATCTGTCTTGGAACTCCTACAGTATCTAGAGGTTGACGAACCAACGCCAAATCAAATCGCCTTAAATTACAATTATATTACATCCTGCCAACATTTACTATTCCCAAAACAATTCTGCCACCAACACATCTCTTCTCTTTATAAAATCACGCACGAAATCCACCTTGAATTATATTAATTGCATAGAAAACATTTCAACAACGATCACCATCTCGAGCACCTTGCCATCGTCTTGGCGATGCGATTTTGTTTTTCTTCTCTTCGTCTTGAATGACGACGTCCAATGGAAACAAAGATGGTTGCTTGATCGCGCTGCTGGAAGTCCTCTTGGCTTTTCATTTTTCAGTCAATTTGGACGACATGCTATATTATTTCAATTTCAGCCTCACAGTGACCTCAATAAAAATGGCACGATTTTTATTTAGTCTCATAAAACGTCCCTTTAGATGCCGTAGATTTCTAAATTGGGAGCGAGTGAAGAGGCAGGAGGGTGGTCGCCCTCAGTATGATCTTAAACCAAAATGTCCAAACAAAAATGAAGACTGTTCTCAAATATATAGAGAAGTTGAGACCAGTTTGTAGGACTATTTGCTTTTGCTTTAATATATTTTTATTAGGTTTGTTTTTGTTTTATTGAATAGATGATGACACCAGATTCCTTTGTACTACAATAATCTTTCGGCAGTTACATAAAATCGTGCGCGCTAATAAGTTTTGATTTCTTGTCTATTGTTTCCTTGTATGCAAATGACAGTAACTTTATGTAAGTAAATAGAAATAAGGGGCCTTAAAATGGTGAACTCTTGTCGAAAACAAAAGGGCGACATTTAGTACAACTTGGTAATTTCTGATCTTGCAGAAAACATTCATTCATTTTCGTAGTCACAAAGAAACAATCTTACTTTGTACAAGTACTACTGGCAATAGGGCTGTGTCGACAAACCTTCAAGATGCTGTGTCGGCAAACCTTCAGTACGCGAGAGAAACATGTTGAAACGTCATTAGAAAACAATGTTAAAAGCATATATATATAAAGAGAGAGAGATAATAAACTTATATTGTAATGAAAGGCAAAAATACGAAATGCAGCAGCGATCACGAACCATCTTTGTTTAAATGGGATCGTATTCAAGACGAAGAGAAGAAAAACAAAATCGCATCGCCACGACGATGGCAAGGTCCTCGAGATGGTGATCGTTGTTGAAATGTTTTCTATGCAATTAATATAATTCAAGGTGGATTTCATGCGTGATTTTATAAAGAGAAGACATTTGGTGTTGGTGGCAGAAATGTTTTGGGAATAGTAAATGTTGGCAGGAAGTAATATAATTGTAATTTAAGGCGATTTGATTTGGCGTTGGTTCGTCAACCTCTAGATACTGTAGGAGTTCCAAGACAGATTCCTTCGTAGAGTGGCATAGCCGAGTGGTCATATCACTCTACGCCCAAGTACCGAAAATAAATAAATACTGGTCGTATAAGGCCTTCCCCTATACGATCGGAATTTTTCACAGCCGCACAAGAAAGTTACATAATATGTATATATTATTTGATAGAATAACCTTCATTTTGCGTCGCTAACGGCGTTTTAAGAAGACGCGACTGGGGTTTTGCGATCAGTGAAGTTAAGCAGCTTTGGGTGTGGTCAGTACTTGGAAAGGTGACCGCCACTGAATACCTGTCTTACGCTCTCTCGATTTTCAAATGCCTTCTTTTGTTTGATTATGAAAAATATATTGTATATATATGTCTATATATGTATGTATATATATATATATATATATATATATATATATATATATATATATATATATATATATATATATATATATATATATATGGAAGGAAACGTCTTGTGGTGATTTTGCAAAGCTTTATCAAGCGACATAACGGGGTCCAGCCCCATCATCACAGCTGCAGAAAGACGAACACACATAAAACATATAATAAAAAAAGATTCATCCTAAAAGCCAAAATAGTTATAATAAAATAAAAAAAGAAACACAAAGTGGTAAGAGAATGACCATTTCAAGTGAAGGGAAGAAGACGAAACTCGAAGCCCTCAGCAGCGAAAGGTCCCAAGAACTCGTATGGTTATGCCAGGTAGAGAAGGGATGCCACAGTTTGGTTGTTAATTTTGGAACTATTGCTTTTATGAAAAGCAATTCGAAGATCGCAATCTGTTGCGGGAAGAAGCCCTGTAATGATTTTAAAACGTTTATAATTTGTATTAAATTTGCTGTTCGATAACTTACCTTAAGAAGCCTGTGGAGGCCCCACATAATTTTATATTCTTTGTTAAATTTGCTGTTCGATAACTCACCTTAAAAGCCTACAGGATAGACTGATTTAATTTCCCAAACTACATTTGGGACACGAAAGTAAATAGGCCGCATTGGATGTCACAAGAGGGTTATTTTTCATTATACCTTAATAAGGACCGAATACTTAATGGGTTTCTTAAGATTATTTCCCATTTTATTGAGCCGGACAATGTTCACATCTTGAACGTTAAACTTGTGTATAGCAAATTTTTTATTAAGCTTTATTTGATGGAGAAAACATAATATCTTTGGACTAACAAGTACTGAATTTCTTTAACTCATATGCGATTACTGTCAGGACCAGTATAGAAAAATATTTGTAAGAAATCGGTATCACTTGAATTACATTCTTTGCGAAATACATGTCATAAATTCATGATGAAGTTGTTCCTACGAAAAATTCTCGAGAACGAGATCGAAGCTGGAACCATTCATTAAAATGAAAACAAAACAAAACCAAAATATTAAACCAAATAGTTTTACAAACCAAGGCTTTGTATAAGTATTCATCGAACCCACACTATGGACTTTTAGTATCAACTTCTATAGGCTTGCTTGTGCAGTCCATAATATTCTAGAACTAAAGAAATGAACTACAGTATAATTCTAGAAATGGTACAGTATTTCTAGATCAGTATAGTCTATGTGGGAAAAACGTCATCCGAGATAGTGTCTTTAAACGGGCTTAATGTTTGTTGCCTCTGAAACTGTATCTGTTCGACCTATACCCGATGGTTGTCTATCTTTGTACTTCCTAAATGCAGCCCAAGAAGGCTCGTCAAACCTTATAATTAGAGGAATAGAGGTTTTAGGGGTAATATGATACACGAGAATCAAATCGAAGAAACGGGCAATCAACTCGGAAGAGGCGTCGTTTTATTTCGACAGTTTATACAAAACCGCATAAGAAAGTTACATGACATGAATGTATTATTTTATGGAGTATCCTTCCTTTGGCGGCACTAATGTAATACATATAAGAAGGTACGACATCTGTTTTGCGATCAGCGAAGTTAAGCTGCATTGGGTGTGGTCAGTAACTGGATGGGTGACCGTCACCGAAGCCTTGTTATACTCTGTCATTTGAAGTTTGCTTTTTTCATTATGAGAATGTGTTATGTATGTAAATATACACGTAAATAATTAGTAAAATGATAGGAACTGAATTTCTGTGGTGGACTGGAATCCGGCACATTAACAAGAAACTGATCCTTTACCACTTGCTTATAATTGAGAACAGGTGAAGGGTTCTGACGTCACCACCGACGTCAGTTTTTTTTTTAATTCTTCGTTTTATAAAGTTTTTCGTGTAGATTTACATCCATATATACAATATAGTCTTTTCATAATGAAAGAAAAGAAACCTTTTAAAAGCCGAGAGAGAGCATACAAGAGGGATTGAGTGGCGGTCACCTTTCCAGGGTACTGACCACACCCAAAGCAGCTTAACTTCACTGATCGAAAAACCCGAGTCGCGTCTTCTTAAAACGCCGTTAGCGACGCAAAATGAAGGTTATTCTATCAAATAATATATTTATATCATGGAACTCTCGTGTGCGGCTGCAAAGAAATTCCGATCGTATAGGGGAAGGCCTTATACGATCAGTATTTCATTTATTTTTTGGTACTTGAGGGTAGAGACATATGACCACTCGGCTATGTCGCTCTACGAAGGATTCTGTCTTGGAACTCCTACAGTATCTAGAGGTTGACGAACCAACGCCAAATCAAATCGCCTTAAATTACAATTATATTACATCCTGCCAACATTTACTATTCCCAAAACAATTCTGCCACCAACACATCTCTTCTTTATAAAATCACGCATGAAAATCCACCTTGAATTATATTAATTGCATAGAAAACATTTCAACAGCGATCACCATCTCGAGCACCTTGCCATCGTCGCGGCGATGCGATTTTGTTTTCTTCTCTTCGTCTTGAATGACGACGTCCAATGTAAACAAAGATGGTTCGCTGATCGCTGTCTGCAAGTCCTCCTTGCTTTTCATTTTGGTCAATTTGGACGACATGCTATTTATTTCCAATTTCAGCCTCACAGTGACCTCAATAAAAAATGGCACGATTTATTTAGTCTCATGAAAACGACCCTTTAGATGCCGTAGTTTTTCTAAATTGGAAGAGTGAAGAGGCAGGAGGGTGGTCGCCCTCAGTAAGGTTACACCGAAATGTCCCTAAAACGAAAAACTGTTCTCAAAGTAAAATTGTTTCTTTTGTAGGACTATTTGCTTTAATATATTTTATTACTAAATGGTTTGTTTTTGTTTTATTGAATAGATGATGACACCAGATTCCATTTGTACTACAATAATCATTCGTCAGTTACATAAAATCGTGCGACTAATAAATTTTGATTTCTTGTCTCTTGTTTCCTTGCATGCAAATGACAGTAACTTTAATAAATTAAAAAAACAAATAATAAAAATATTAAAATGGTGAACTCTTGTTGGAAAAACAAAAGGGCGACATTTAGTACAACTTGTAATTTCTGATCTTGCAGAAAACATTCATTCATTTTCGTAGTCACAAAGAAACAATTTAGTAAATACTACTGGCAATAGGGCTGTTTCATGAGACAAACCTTCAGTACGCGAGAGAATGTTGAAACGTCATTAGAAAACAATGTTAAAAGGATATATAATAAAGAGAGAGAGATAATAAACTTATATTGTAATGAAACGCAAAAGACGAAATGCAGCAGCGATCACGAACCATCTTTGTTTCCATTGCACGTCGTCATTCAAGACGAAGAGAAGAAAAACAAAATCGCATCGCCAAGACGATGGCAAGTTGCTCGAGATGGTGATCGTTGTTGAAATGTTTTCTATGCAATTAATATAATTCAAGGTGGATTTCGTGCGTGATTTTATAAAGAGAAGAGATGTGTTGGTGGCAGAATTGATTTGGGAATAGTAGATTTTGGCTGGATGTAATATAATTGTAATTTAAGGCGATTTGATTTGGCGTTGGTTCGTCAACCTCTAGATACTGTAGGAGTTCCAAGACATATTCCTTCGTAGAGCGACATAGCCAGTGGTCATGTGTCTCTACCCTCAACACAAAAAGCAATGAAATACTGATCGTATAAGGCCTTCCCCTATACGATCGGAATTTCTTTGCAGCCGCACACGATAGTTCCATGATATAAATATATTATTTGACAGAATAACCTTCATTTTGCGTCGCTATCGGCGTTTTAAGCAGACGCCACTGCTGTTTTGAGATCAGCGAAGTTAAGCAGCTTTGGGTGTGGTCAGTACTCTGGAAAGGTGACCGCCACTCAATCCCTCTTGTATGCTCTCTCTCGGCTTTTAAAAGGCTTCTTTTCTTTCATTATGAGACTATATTGTATATATGGATGTCAATCTACACTCAAAATTCATAAAACGAAGAATTAAAAAAAAAAAACTGACGTAAGTGGTGACGTCGAACCCTTCCCCTGTTCTCGTATTAGAAGCAAGTGGTTAATTAAGTCGGTTTCTTGTTGGTGTGCAGGATTCCAGTCGATCACAGAATTCAGTTCCTCTCATTTTACTAATTATTTACGTGTATATTTACATACATAACACATTCTCATAATGAAACTAAGCAACAATTTTTCATACGACAGAGTATAACAAGGCTTCGGTGACGGTCACCCATCCAGTTACTGACCACACCCAATGCAGCTTAAACTTCGCTGATCGCAAAACAGATGTCGTACCTTCTTACAACACATTAGTGCCGCATTGGGAAGGGTGTTCCATCGAATAATACATTCATATCATGTAACTTTTGTATAAACTATCGAAATAAAACGGTTCTTCGATTTGATTCTCGTGTATCATATTACCCTGAAAACCTCTATTCCTCTAATTATAAGGTTTGACGAGCCTTCTTGGGCTGCATTTAGAAAGTACAAAGATAGACAACCATCGGGTATAGGCAGAACAGATACAGTTTGAGAGGCAACAAACATTAAGCTCGTTTAAAGACACTATTTCGGTTGACATTTTTCTCACATAGACTCCACTGATCTAGAAATACTGTACCATTTCTAGAATTATACTTCATTTCCTTAGTTCTAGAATATTATGGACTGCACAAGCAAGTCTATAGAAGTGGAGACTAGTAAAGTCCATAGTGTGGGCTCGATGAATAGTTATACAAAGCCTTGGTTTGTAAAACTATTTGGTTTAATATTTTGGTTTTGTTTTGTTTTCATTTTAATGAATGGTTCCAGCTTCGATCTCGTTCTCGAGAATTTTTCGTAGGAACAACTTCATCATGAATTTATGACACGTATTTCGCAAAGAATGTAATTCAAGTGATACGCGATTTCTTACAATATATTTTTCTATACTGGTCCTGATAGTAATCGCATATGAGGGTAAAAAAAGTACTTGTTAAAATATATTATGTTTTTCTCCAAAATAAAGAATAAAAAATTTGCATACACTTCCAGTTTAACGTTCAAGATGTTGAACATTGTCCTTTACGCCATAAAATGCTAAATAATCTTAAAAACCCATTAACTATTAAGTCCTTATTCAGGTATAATGGAAATATAACAGATCGACTGCACCAAGAATCCAATATGGCCTATTTACTTTTATACGTGTCCCAAATGTAGTTTGGGAAATTGCGATGTAATCTTAAAACCATTAACTATTCGGCTTCAAGGTCAGTTAATCGAACAGCAAATTTAACAAATGAATATTTAAAATTATGTCAGGGCCTCCCGTAGGCTTCTTAACTTATAAGCAAATTATCGAACAGCAAAAACCTTTAATACAAATTATAAACGTTTTAAAATCATTACAGGGCTGTTTCTAGAACAGATTGCGGTCTTCAATTGCTTTTCATAAGAGGAATAGTTCCAAAATTAACAACCAAACTACCGCAACCCTTCTCTACCTGGCATAACCATACGAGTTCTTGGGACCTTTCGCTGCTGCTTCTTCTTCGAGTCCCTCGTCTTCTTCCCTTCACTTGAAATGGTCATTCTCTTACCACTTTGTGTTTCTTTTTTTATTTTATTATAACTTATTTTGGCTTTTAGGATGAATCTTTTATTATACGCTTTATGTGTGTTCGTCTTTCTGCAGCTGTGATGATGGGGCTGGACCCCGTTATGTCGCTTAATAAAATGCTTTGCAAAATCACCACAAGACGTTTCCCTTCCATATATATATATATATATATATATATATATATATATATATATATATATATATATATATATATATATATACATACATATATAGACATATATATGCAAAAGCTTTTCATAATTAAACAAAAGAAGGCATTTGAAAACCGAGAGAGAGCGTAAGACAGGGATTCAGTGGCGGTCACCTTTCCAAGTACTGACCACACCCAAAGCAGCTTAACTTCACTGATCGCAAAACCCCAGTCGCGTCTTCTTAAAACGCCGTTAGCGACGCAAAATGAAGGTTATTCTATCAAATAATATATATATATATTATGTAGCTTTCTTGTGCGGCTGTGAAAGAAATTCCGATCGTATAGGGATGTGCCTTATACGACCAGTATTTATTTATTTTGGGTACTTGGGTGGTAGAGAGATATGACCACTCGGTTATGCCACTCTACGAAGGAATCTGTCTTGGAACTCCTACAGTATCTAGAGGTTGACGCACCAACGCCAAATCAAATCGCCTTAAATTACAATTATATTACATCCTGCCAACATTTACTATTCCCAAAACATTTCTGCCACAACACTTCTCTTTCTTTATAAAATCACGCATGAAATCCACCTGGAATTATATTAATTGTATAGAAAACATTTCAACAACGATCACCATCTCAAGCACCTTGCAATCGACGTGGCGATGCGATTTTGTTTTTCTTCTGTTCGTCTTGAATGACGACGTCCAATGGAAACAAAGATGGTTCGTGATCGCTGCTGCATTTCGTCTTTTGCTTTTCATTACAATATAAGTTTATTATCTCTCTCTTTTATATATATATGCTTTTAACATTGTTTTCTAATGACGTTTCAACATTCTCTCGCGTACTGAAGGTTTGCCGACACAGCCCTATTGCCAGTAGTACTTGTACAAAGTAAGATTGTTTCTTTGTGACTACGAAAATGAATGAATGTTTTCTGCAAGATCAGAAATTACCAAGTTGTACTAAATGTCGCCCTTTTGTTTTCCTAAGAGTTCACCATTTTAAAGCCCCTTACTTCTATTTAATTACATAAAGTTAATGTCATTTGCATACAAGGAAACATGAGACAAGAAATCAAAACTTATTAGCGCGCACGATTTTATGTAACTGCCGAAAGATTATTGTAGTATAAAGGAATCTGGTGTCATCATCTATTCAATAAAACAAAAACAAACCTAATAAAATATATTAAAGCAAATAGTCCTACAAACTATATACTGAGAACAGTCTTCGTTTTGTTTCGACATTTTGGTGTAATATCATTGTGGGTGACCACCCGACCTGCCTCTTCACTCTCCCAATTTAGAAATCTACGGCATCTAAAGGGACGTTTTCATGAGACTAAATAAATCGTGCCATTTTTATTGAGGTCACTGTGAGACTGAAATTGGAAATAATATAGCATGTCGTCCAAATTGACCAAAATGAAAAGCAAAAGAGGACTTGCAGAAGCGATCGCAAGCTGCCATCTTTTTTTCCATTGGACGTCGTCATTCAAGACGAAGAGAAGAAAAACAAAATCGCATCGCCAAGACGATGGCAAGGTGCTCGAGATGGTGATCGTTGTTGAAATGTTTTCTATGCAATTAATATAATTCAAGGTGGATTTCATGCGTGATTTTATAAAGAGAAGAGATTTTGGGTGGCAGAATTGTTTTGGGAATAGTAGATTTTGGCAGGATGTAATATAATTGTAATTTAAGGCGATTTGATTTGGCGTTGGTTCGTCAACCTCTAGATACTGTAGGAGTTCCAAGACAGATTCCTTCGTAGAGCGGCATAACCGAGTGGTCATGTGTCTCTACCAGCAAACCAAAAAGCAATGAAATACTGATCGTATAAGGCCTTCCCTATACGATCGGAATTTCTTGCAGCCGCACACGATAGTTCCATGATATAAATATATTATTTGATAGAATAACCTTCATTTTGCGTCGCTATCGGCGTTTTAAGCAGACGCCACTGCTGTTTTGAGATCAGCGAAGTTAAGCAGCTTTGGGTGTGGTCAGTACTCTGGAAAGGTGACCGCCACTGAATCCCTCTTGTATGCTCTCTCGGCTTTTAAAAGGCTTCTTTTCTTTCATTATGAGACTATATTGTATATATGGATGTCAATCTACACTCAAAATTCATAAAACGAAGAATTAAAAAAAAAACTGACGTAAGTGGTGACGTCGAACCCTTCCCCTGTTCTCGTATTAGAAGCAAGTGGTTAATTAAGTCGGTTTCTTGTTGGTGTGCAGGATTCCAGTCGATCACAGAATTCAGTTCCTCTCATTTTACTAATTATTTACGTGTATATTTACATACATAACACATTCTCATAATGAAACTAAGCAACAATTTTCATACGACAGAGTATAACAAGGCTTCAGTGACGTCACCCATCCAGTTACTGACCACACCTAATGCAGCTTAACTTCGCTGATCGCAAAACAGATGTCGTACCTTCTTACAAACACATTAGTGCCGCATTGGGAAGGGGTGTTCCATCGAATAATACATTCATATCATGTAACTTTTGTATAAACTATCGAAATAAAACGGTTCTTCGATTTGATTCTCGTGTATCATATTACCCCTAAAACCTCTATTCCTCTAATTATAAGGTTTGACGAGCCTTCTTGGGCTGCATTTAGAAAGTACAAAGATAGACAACCATCATTTAGGCAGAACAGATACAGTTTGAGAGGCAACAAACATTAAGCTCGTTTAAAGACACTATTTCGGTTGACATTTTCTCATTATACTCCACTGATCTAGAAATACTGTACCATTTCTAGAATTATACTTCATTTCCTTAGTTCTAGAATATTATGGACTGCACAAGCAAGTCTATAGAAGTTGATACTAGTAAAGTCCATAGTGTGGGTTCGATGAATAGTTATACAAAGCCTTGACTTTAAAAAATTATTTGGTTTAATATTTTGTTTTGTTTTGTTTTCATTTTAATGAATGGTTCCAGCTTCGATCTGGTTCTCGAGAATTTTTGTCGTAGGAACAACTTCATCATGAATTTATGACACGTATTTCGCAAAGAATGTAATTCAAGTGATACGCGATTTCTTACAATATATTTTTCTATACTGGTCCTGACAGTAATCGCATATGAGGGTAAAGAAATTCAGTACTTGTTAGTCCAAATATATTATGTTTTTCTCCATCAAATAAAGCTAATAAAAAATTTGCATACACTTGAAGTTTAACGTTCAAAATAACTCTTTATGTTCATGGAAAACTGCTATCCAGCTATTTTTCTTTAAACAATAAAATGCAATAAATTAATAGGGAAAAATAATCGATCAAACCAAAAATGCATTAACTATTTATCAGGTCCTTATTAAACGTTCAGGTATAATGGAAATATCTTAAAAACCCATTAACTATTCTTGCTTGATCATATAAACCTACATCAATGCGGCCTGATTTACTTTCGTGTCCCAAATGTAGTTTGGGAAATTATGTCAGGTCTCATCCGTATTCTTCTAAGGTCAGTTATCGAACAGCAAACTTAACAAAGAATATAAAATTATGTCAGGGCCTCCCCGTAAACTTCTTAAGGTAAGTTATCGAACAGCAAATTTAATACAAATTATAAACGTTTTAAAATCATTACAGGGCTGTTTCCCCAACAGATTAGAGTCTTCGAATTGCTTTTCATAAGAGCAATAGTTCCAAAATTAACAACCAAACTACCGCAATAGTCTCTACCTGGCATAACCATACGAGTTCTTGGGACCTTTCGCTGCTGCTTCTTCTTTGAGTCCCTCGTCTTCTTCCCTTCACTTGAAATGGTCATTCTCTTACCACTTTGTGTTTCTTTTTTATTTTATTATAACTATTTTGGCTTTTTAGGATGAATCTTTTTATTATATGTTTATGTGTTTTCGTCTTTCTGCAGCTGTGATGATGGGGCTGGACCCCAAGAAATGTCGCCTTAATAAAGCTTCGCAAAATCAACATAAGACGTTTCCCTTCTATATATATATATATATATATATATATATATATATATATATATATATATATATATATATATATATATATATATATATATATATATATATATATATAGACATATAAATGCAAAAGCTTTTCATAATTAAACAAAAGAAGGCATTTGAAAACCGAGAGAGAGCGTAAGACAGGTATTCAGTGGCGGTCACCTTTCCAAGTACTGACCACACCCAAAGCAGCTTAACTTCACTGATCGCAAAAACCCCAGTCGCGTCTTCTTAAAACGCCGTTAGCGACGCAAAATGAAGGTTATTCTATCAAATAATATATTATATTATGGAACTTTCTTGTGCGGCTGTGAAAAATTCCGATCGTATAGGGGATGGCCTTATACGACCAGTATTTATTTATTTTTTGGTACACCTGGGCGTAGAGTGATATGACCACTCGGTTATGCCACTCTACGAAGGAATCTGTCTTGGAACTCCTACAGTATCTAGAGGTTGACGCACCAACGCCAAATCAAATCGCCTTAAATTACAATTATATTATTTCCTGCCAACATTTACTATTCCCAAAACATTTCTGCCACAACACTTCTCTCTTCTTTTTAAAATCACGCATGAAATCCACCTGGAATTATATTAATTGTATAGAAAACATTTCAACAACGATCACCATCTCAAGCACCTTGCCATCGTCGCGGCGATGCGATTTTGTTTTTCTTCTCTTCGTCTTGAATGACGACGTCCAATGGAAACAAAGATGGTTCGTGATCGCTGCTGCATTTTCGTCTTTTGCTTTTCATTACAATATAAGTTTATTATCTCTCTCTTTTATATATATATATATATTTTAACATTGTTTTCTAATGATTTTTTCTAATTTAATCTCGTATATATGAATTTCAACATTCTCTCAATCGCGTACTGAAGGTTTGCCGACAGCCCTATTGCCAGTAGTACTTGTACAAAAGTAAGATTGTTTCTTTGTGACTACGAAAATGAATGAATGTTTTCTGCAAGATCAGAAATTACCAAGTTGTACTAAATGTCGCCCTTTTTGTTTCCGACAAGAGTTCAGCATTTAAAGCCCCTTACTTCTATTTAATTACATAAAGTTAATGTCATTTGCATACAAGGAAACAGAGACAAGAAATCAAAACTTATTAGCGCGCGATTTTATGTAACTGCCGAAAGATTATTGTAGTACAAAGGAATCTGGTGTCATCATCTATTCAATAAAACAAAAACAAACCTAATAAAAATATATTAAAGCAAATAGTCCTACAAACTATATACTGAGAACAGTCTTCGTTTTGTTTCGACATTTTGGTGTAATATATTGTGGGTGACCACCCTCCTGCCTCTTCACTCTCCCAATTTAGAAATCTACGGCATCTAAAGGGACGTTTTCATGAGACTAAATAAATCGTGCCATTTTTATTGAGGTCACTGTGAGGCTGAAATTGGAAATAATATAGCATGTCGTCCAAATTGACCAAAATGAAAAGCAAGGAGGACTTGCAGAAGCGATCGCAAGCTGCCATCTTTGTTTCCATTGGACGTCGTCATTCAAGACGAAGAGAAGAAAAACAAAATCGCATCGCCAAGACGATGGCAAGGTGCTCGAGATGGTGATCGTTGTTGAAATGTTTTCTATGCAATTAATATAATTCAAGGTGGATTTCATGCGTGATTTTATAAAGAGAAGAGATGTGTTGGTGGCAGAATTGATTTGGGAATAGTAGATTTTGGCTGGATGTAATATAATTGTAATTTAAGGCGATTTGATTTGGCGTTGGTGCGTCAACCTCTAGATACTGTAGGAGTTCCAAGACATATTCCTTCGTAGAGCGACATAGCCGAGTGGTCATGTGTCTCTACCCTCAACACCAAAAAGCAATGAAATACTGATCGTATAAGGCCTTCCCCTATACGATCGGAATTTCTTTGCAGCCGCACACGATAGTTCCATGATATAAATATATTATTTGATAGAATAACCTTCATTTTGCGTCGCTATCGGCGTTTTAAGCGAACGCCACTGCTGTTTTGAGATCAGCGAAGTTAAGCAGCTTTGGGTGTGGTCAGTACTCTGGAAAGGTGACCGCCACTCAATCCCTCTTGTATGCTCTCTCTCGGCTTTTAAAAGGCTTCTTTTCTTTCATTATGAGACTATATTGTATATGGATGTCAATCTACACTCAAAATTCATAAAACGAAGAATTAAAAAAAAAAATATACGTAAGTGGTGACGTCGAACCCTTCCCCTGTTCTCGTATTAGAAGCAAGTGGTTAATTAAGCGGTTTCTTGTTGGTGTGCAGGATTCCAGTCGATCACAGAATTCAGTTCCTCTCATTTTACTAATTATTTACGTGTATATTTACATACATAACACATTCTCATAATGAAACTAAGCAACAATTTTCATACGACAGAGTATAACAAGGCTTCGGTGACGGTCACCCATCCAGTTACTGACCACACCCAATGCAGCTTAACTTCGCTGATCGCAAAACAGATGTCGTACCTTCTTACAACACATTAGTGCCGCATTGCGAAGGCTGTTCCATCGAATAATACATTCATATCATGTAACTTTTGTATAAACTATCGAAATAAAACGGTTCTTCGATTTGATTCTCGTGTATCATATTACCCCTGAAACCTCTATTCCTCTAATTAGAAGGTTTGACGAGCCTTCTTGGGCTGCATTTAGAAAGTACAAAGATAGACAACCATCGGGTATAGGCAGAACAGATACAGTTTGAGAGGCAACAAACATTAAGCTCGTTTAAAGACACTATTTCAGTTGACATTTTTTCTCACATAGACTCCACTGATCTAGAAATACTGTACCATTTCTAGAATTATACTTCATTTCCTTAGTTCTAGAATATTATGGACTGCACAAGCAAGTCTATAGAAGTGGAGACTAGTAAAGTCCATAGTGTGGGCTCGATGAATAGTTATACAAAGCCTTGTTTTGTAAAACTATTTGGTTTAATATTTTGGTTTTGTTTTGTTTTCATTTTAATGAATGGTTCCAGCTTCGATCTCGTTCTCGAGAATTTTTCGTAGGAACAACTTCATCATGAATTTATGACACGTATTTCGCAAAGAATGTAATTCAAGTGATACGCGATTTCTTACAATATATTTTTCTATACTGGTCCTGACAGTAATCGCATATGAGGGTAAAGAAATTCAAATAAAGCTAATAAAGAATTTGCATACACTAGTTTAACGTTCAAGATGTGAACATTGTCCGGCCATAAAATGCGAAATAATCTTAAGAAACCCATTAACTATTCGGTCCTTATTCAGGTATAATGGAAATATAAGCCTCTTGTGACATCCAATGCGGCCTATTTACTTTCGTGTCCCAAATGTAGTTTGGGAAATTATGTCGGGGCATCCCGTAGGCTTCTAAGGTCAGTTATCGAACAGCAAATTTAACAAAGAATATAAAATTATGTCGGGGCCTCCCGTAGGCTTCTTAAGGTAAGTTATCGAACAGCAAATTTAATACAAATTATAAACGTTTTAAAATCATTACAGGGCTGTTTCCCCCCAACAGATTGCGGTCTTCGAATTGCTTTTCATAAGAGCAATAGTTCCAAAATTAACAACCAAACTACCGCAACCCTTCTCTACCTGGCATAACCATACATAGTTCTTGGGACCTTTCGCTGCTGCTTCTTCTTCGAGTCCCTCGTCTTCTTCCCTTCACTTGAAATGGTCATTCTCTTACTACTTTGTGTTTCTTTTTTATTTTATTATAATTATTTTGGCTTTTAGGATGAATCTTTTTATTATACGCTTTATGTGTGTTCGTCTTTCTGCAGCTGTGATGATGGGGCTGGACCCCGTTATGTCGCTTAATAAAGCTTTGCAAAATCACCACAAGACGTTTCCCTTCCATATATATATATATATATATATATATATATATATATATATATATATATATATATATATATATATATATATATATATGCTAATACATATAGAGACATATATATGCAAAAGCTTTTCATAATTAAACAAAAGAAGGCATTTGAAAACCGAGAGAGAGAGCGTAAGACAGGTATTCAGTGGCGGTCACCTTTCCAAGTACTGACCACACCCAAAGCAGCTTAACTTCACTGATCGCAAAAACCCCAGTCGCGTCTTCTTAAAACGCCGTTAGCGACGCAAAATGAAGGTTATTCTATCAAATAATATATACATATTATGTAGCTTTCTTGTGCGGCTGTGAAAAAATTCCGATCGTATAGGGATGTGCCTTATACGACCAGTATTTATTTATTTTAGGTACTTGGGTGTAGAGTGATATGACCACTCGGTTATGCCACTCTACGAAGGAATCTGTCTTGGAACTCCTACAGTATCTAGAGGTTGACGCACCAACGCCAAATCAAATCGCCTTAAATTACAATTATATTACTTCCTGCCAACATTTACTATTCCCAAAACATTTCTGCCACAACACTTCTCTGTTCTTTAGAAAATCACGCATGAAATCCACCTGGAATTATATTAATTGTATAGAAAACATTTCAACAACGATCACCATCTCAAGCACCTTGCCATCGTCGTGGCGATGCGATTTTGTTTTTCTTCTCTTCGTCTTGAATGACGACGTCCAATGGAAACAAAGATGGTTCGTGATCGCTGCTGCATTTCGTCTTTTGCTTTTCATTACAATATAAGTTTATTATCTCTCTCTCTTTATATATATATGCTTTTAACATTGTTTTCTAATGACGTTTCAACATTCTCTCGCGTACTGAAGGTTTGCCGACACAGCCCTATTGCCAGTAGTACTTGTACAAAGTAAGATTGTTTCTTTGTGACTACGAAAATGAATGAATGTTTTCTGCAAGATCAGAAATTACCAAGTTGTACTAAATGTCGCCCTTTTGTTTCCGACAAGAGTTCACCATTTTAAAGCCCCTTACTTCTATTTAATTACATAAAGTTAATGTCATTTGCATACAAGGAAACAAGAGACAAGAAATCAAAACTTATTAGCGCGCACGATTTTATGTAACTGCCGAAAGATTATTGTAGTACAAAGGAATCTGGTGTCATCATCTATTCAATAAAACAAAAACAAACCTAATAAAAATATATTAAAGCAAATAGTCCTACAAACTATATACTGAGAACAGTCTTCGTTTTGTTTCGACATTTTGGTTATATTGTGGGTGACCACCCTCCTGCCTCTTCACTCTCCCAATTTAGAAATCTACGGCATCTAAAGGGACGTTTTCATGAGACTAAATAAATCGTGCCATTTTTATTGAGGTCACTGTGAGGCTGAAATTGGAAATAATATAGCATGTCGTCCAAATTGACCAAAATGAAAAGCAAGGAGGACTTGCAGAAGCGATCGCAAGCTGCCATCTTTGTTTCCATTGGACGTCGTCATTCAAGACGAAGAGAAGAAAAACAAAATCGCATCGCCAAGACGATGGCAAGTTGGTCGAGATGGTGATCGTTGTTGAAATGTTTTCTATGCAATTAATATAATTCAAGGTGGATTTCGTGCGTGATTTTATAAAGAGAAGAGATGTGTTGGTGGCAGAATTGATTTGGGAATAGTAGATTTTGGCTGGATGTAATATAATTGTAATTTAAGGCGATTTGATTTGGCGTTGGTTCGTCAACCTCTAGATACTGTAGGAGTTCCAAGACATATTCCTTCGTAGAGCGACATAGCCGAGTGGTCATGTGTCTCTACCCTCAACACCAAAAAGCAATGAAATACTGATCGTATAAGGCCTTCCCCTATACGATCGGAATTTCTTTGCAGCCGCACACGATAGTTCCATGATATAAATATATTATTTGACAGAATAACCTTCATTTTGCGTCGCTATCGGCGTTTTAAGCAGACGCCACTGCTGTTTTGAGATCAGCGAAGTTAAGCAGCTTTGGGTGTGGTCAGTACTCTGGAAAGGTGACCGCCACTCAATCCCTCTTGTATGCTCTCTCTCGGCTTTTAAAAGGCTTCTTTTCTTTCATTATGAGACTATATTGTATATATGGATGTCAATCTACACTCAAAATTCATAAAACGAAGAATTAAAAAAAAACTGATATCGGTGGTGACGTTGAACCCTTCCCCTGTTCTCGTATTAGAAGCAAGTGGTTAATTAAGTCGGTTTCTTGTTGGTGTGCAGGATTCCAGTCGATCACAGAATTCAGTTCCTCTCATTTTACTAATTATTTACGTGTATATTTACATACAAAACACATTCTCATAATGAAACTAAGCAACAATTTTCATACGACAAAGAATAACAAAGGCTTCGGTGACGGTCACCCATCCAGTTACTGACCACACCCAATGCAGCTAACTTAACTGATCGCAAAACAGATGTCGTACCTTCTTACAACACATTAGTGCCGCATTGGGAAGGGTGTTCCATCGAATAATACATTCATATCATGTAACTTTTGTATAAACTATCGAAATAAAACGGTTCTTCGATTTGATTCTCGTGTATCATATTACCCCTGAAACCTCTATTCCTCTAATTATAAGGTTTGACGAGCCTTCTTGGGCTGCATTTAGAAAGTACAAAGATAAACAGCCATCGGGTATAGGCAGAACAGATACAGTTTGAGAGGCAACAAACATTAAGCTCGTTTAAAAATACACTATTTCGGTTGACATTTTTCCCACATAGACTATACTGATCCAGAAATACTGTACCATTTCTAGAATTATACTTAATTACCTTAGTTCTAGAATATTATGGGCTGCACAAGCAAGTCTATAGAAGTGGAGACAAGTAAAGTCCATAGAGTGGGCTCGATGAATACTTATGCAAAGCCTTGGTTTGTAAAAGTAGTTGAAACTTTAATATTTTTGTTTTGTTTTGTTTTCATTTTAATGAATGGTTCCAGCTTCGATATTGTTCTCGAGAATTTTTCGTAGGAACAATTTCATCATGAATTTATGACACGTATTTCGCAAAGAATGTAATTCAAAGAGTATGCGATTTCTTAATATATTTTTTATACTGGTCTGATATTAATCGCATATGAGGGTAAAGAAATCCAGTACTTGTTAGTAAATATATTATGTTTGTCTCCATCAAATAAAGCTAATAAAAAAAAGTACATACTCTTCCACAGATCAATTCTCTTCCCTCTGGCTTGTAAAAAAAATCACTATGAAATAACTCTTTTACACAATATATGGAAAACTGCTATCCAGAAGTTTTCTTTCACAATTAAAATAAAAAATAAATTAATAAAAAATAACAGAAATACTGCACCAAGAATGCCAAGGCTGTGATAGTGTCCCGTTTATCAGAGATACAACGTTTTACTTTACAAGTTAAACGTTCAAGATGTGAACATTGTCCGGCCATAAAATGCGAAATAATCTTAAGAAACCCATTAACTATTCGGTCCTTATTCAGGTATAATGAAAATATAAGCCTCTTGTGACATCCAATGCGGCCTATTTACTTTCGTGTCCCAAATGTAGTTTGGGAAATTATGTCGGGGCCTCCCGTAGGCTTCTTAAGGTGAGTTATCGAACAGCAAATTTAACAAAGAATATAAAATTATGTCGGGGCCTCCCGTAGGCTTCTTAAGGTAAGTTATCGAACAGCAAATTTAATACAAATTATAAACGTTTTAAAATCATTACAGGGCTGTTTCCCCCCAACAGATTGCGGTCTTCGAATTGCTTTTCATAAGAGCAATAGTTCCAAAATTAACAACCAAACTACCGCAACCCTTCTCTACCTGGCATAACCATACGAGTTCTTGGGACCTTTCGCTGCTGCTTCTTCTTCGAGTCCCTCGTCTTCTTCCCTTCACTTGAAATGGTCATTCTCTTACCACTTTGTGTTTCTTTTTTTTTATTTTATTATAATTATTTTGGCTTTTAGGATGAATCTTTTATTATATGTTTTATGTGTGTTCGTCTTTCTGCAGCTGTAATGATGGTGCTGGACCCCGTTAATGTCGCTTAATAAAGCTTTTGCAAAATCAACATAAGAAATTTCCCTTCATATATATACATATATATATATATATATATATATATATATATATATATATATATATATATATATATATATATATATATATATATGACATATATATAAAATAGTTTTCATAATTAAACAAATGAAGGCATTTGAAAACCGAGAGAGAGCGTAAGACAGGGATTCAGTGGCGGTCACCTTTCCAAGTACTGACCACACCCAAAGCAGCTTAACTTCACTGATCGCAAAACCCAAGTCGCGTCTTCTTAAAACGCCGTTAGCGACGCAAAATGAAGGTTATTCTATCAAATAATATATACATATTATGTAGCTTTCTTGTGCGGCTGTGAAAAATTCCGATCGTATAGGATATGCCTTATACGATCAGTATTTATTTATTTTGGGTACTTGGGTGTAGAGTGATATGACCACTCAGCTATGCCACTCTACGAAGGAATCTGTCTTGGAACTCCTACAGTATCTAGAGGTTGACGCACCAACGCCAAATCAAATCGCCTTAAATTACAATTATATTACTTCCTGCCAAACATTTACTATTCCCAAAACATTTCCGCCACCAACACTTCTCTTTTCTTTAGAAAATCACGCATGAAATCCACCTGGAATTATATTAATTGTATAGAAAACATTTCAACAACGATCACCATCTCAAGCACCTTGCCATCGTCGTGGCGATGCGATTTTGTTTTTCTTCTCTTCGTCTTGAATGACGACGTCCAATGGAAACAAAGATGGTTCGTGATCGCTGCTGCATTTCGTCTTTTGCTTTTCATTTCAATATAAGTTTATTATCTCTCTCTCTTTATATATATATGCTTTTAACATTGTTTTCTAATGACGTTTCAATATTCTCTCGCGTACTGAAGGTTTGCCGACACAGCCCTATTGCCAGTAGTACTTGTACAAAGTAAGATTGTTTCTTTGTGACTACGAAAATGAATGAATGTTTTCTGCAAGATCAGAAATTACCAAGTTGTACTAAATGACGCCCTTTGTTTTCCGACAAGAGTTCACCATTTTAAAGCCCTTATTTCTATTTAATTACATAAAGTTACTGTCATTTGCATACAAGGAAACAAGAGATAAGAAATCAAAACTTATTAGCGCGCACGATTTTATGTAACTGCCGAAAGATTATTGTAGTACAAAGGAATCTGGTGTCATCATCTATTCAATAAAACAAAAACAAACCTAATAAAAATATATTAAAATGGTGAACAAATAGTCCTACAAACTATATACTGAGAACAGTCTTCGTTTTGTTTCGACATTTTGGTGTAATATATGTGGGTGACCACCCTCCTGCCTCTTCACTCTCCCAATTTAGAAATCTTACGGCATCTAAAGGGACGTTTTCATGAGACTAAATAAATCGTGCCATTTTTATTGAGGTCACTGTGAGACTGAAATTGGAAATAATATAGCATGTCGTCCAAATTGACTGAAATAAAAAGCCAAGAGGACTTCCAGCAGCGATCGCAAACTATCTTTGTTTCATCGTCATTCAAGACGAAGACGAAGAAAAAAACAAAATCGCATCGCCAAGACGATGGCAAGTTGCTCGAGATGGTGATCGCTGTTGAAATGTTTTCTATGCAATTAATATAATTCAAGGTGGATTTCATGCGTGATTTTATAAAGAGAAGAGAGGTTTTGGTGGCAGAATTGATTTGGGAATAGTAAATGTTTGCAGGATGTAATATAATTGTAATTTAAGGCGATTTGATTTGGCGTTGGTTCGTCAACCTCTAGATACTGTAGGAGTTCCAAGACAAATTCCTTCGTAGAGCGACATAACCGAGTGGTCATGTGTCTCTACCCCAACGCCAAAAAGCAATGAAATACTGATCGTATAAGGCCTTCCCTATACGATCGGAATTTCTTGCAGCCGCACACGATAGTTCCATGATATAAATATATTATTTGATAGAATAACCTTCATTTTGCGTCGCTATCGGCGTTTTAAGCAGACGCCACTGCTGTTTTTTCGATCAGCGAAGTTAAGCAGCTTTGGGTGTGGTCAGTACTCTGGAAAGGTGACCGCCACTCAATCCTCTTGTATGCTCTCTCGGCTTTTAAAAGGTTTCTTTTCTTTCATTATGAGACTATATTGTATATATGGATGTCAATCTACACTCAAAATTCATAAAACGAAGAATTAAAAAAACTGACGTAAGTGGTGACGTCGAACCCTTCCCCTGTTCTCGTATTAGAAGCAAGTGGTTAATTAAGTCGGTTTCTTGTTGGTGTGCAGGATTCCAGTCGATCACAGAATTCAGTTCCTCTCATTTTACTAATTATTTACGTGTATATTTACATACATAACACATTCTCATAATGAAACTAAGCAACAATTTTCATACGACAGAGTATAACAAGGCTTCGGTGACGGTCACCCATCCAGTTACTGACCACACCCAATGCAGCTTAACTTCGCTGATCGCAAAACATATGTTGTACCTTCTTACAACACATCAGTGTCGCGAAAGGAAGGATACTCCATCAAATAATACATTCATATCACGTAACTTTTGTATAAACTGTCGTAATAGAACGACGCCTCTTCCGAGCTAATTGCCCGTTTCTTCGATTTGATTCTCGTGTATCATATTACCCCTAAAACCTCTATTCCTCTAATTATAAGGTTTGACGAGCCTTCTTGGGCTGCATTTAGGAAGTACAAAGATAGACAACCTTCGGGTATAGGTCGAACAGATACAGTTTCAGAGGCAACAAACTCTAAGCACGTTTAAAGACGCTATCTCGGTTGCCATTTTTCCCACATAGACTATACTGTACCATTTCTAGAATTATAATTAATTACCTTAGTTCTAGAATATTATGGACGGCACAAGCAAGTCTATAGACGTTGAGACAAGTAAAGTCCATAGTGTGGGCTCGATGAATAGTTATGCAAAGCCTTGGTTTGTAGAAGTAGTTGCTTTAATATTTTTGTTTTGTTTTGTTTTCATTTTAATGAATGGCTCCAGCTTCGATATTGTTCTCGAGAATTTTTCGTAGGAGCAACGTCATCTTGAATTTATGACACGCTTTTCGCAAAAGGTAATTCAAGTGACACTCGATTTCTTACAATATATTTTTCTATACTGGTCCTGACAGTAATCACATATGAGGGTAGAGAAATTCAGTACTTGTTAGTCCAAATATATTCTGTTTTTCTCCGTCAAATAAAGCTTCTCAAAAATTTGCATACTCTTACACAGAGCCTATTCTCTCTCCTCAGGCTTGTCCAAATTTCACTATGAAATAACTCTTTTACGACAATACTTCGTGGAAAACTGCTATCCAGCTAAGTTTTCTTTAAACACCTTTACAATGTAAGTTCCTAAATAATAAATTAATAGGGAAAAATAACAGATCGACTGCACCAAGAATGCCACTCTGTGATATGTCCCCTTTATCAGTGATAGAACGTTTTATACACAAGTTAAACGTTCAATATGTGAACATTGTCCGGCCATAAAATGAGAATTAATCATAAGAAAACATTAAATATTGGTTCCCTATTTAGATATAAAGGAAAATTGAGCCTCTTTTGACCTCCAATGCGGTCTATTTATTTTCGTGTCCCAGATGTAGTTTGGGAAATTACGTCGGGGTCTCCCGTAGGCTTCTTAAGGAGAATAATCGAACGGCAAATTTAATAAGTTACGTGATATGAATATATTATTACTTTTGCGGCACTAATGGCGTTTTAAGAAGACACGACATCTGGTTTGCGATCAGCGAAGTTAAGCTGCTATGGGTGTGGTCAGTAACTGGATGGGTGACCGCCACCGAAGCCTTGTTTTATGCTCTCGTATGAAAAGGGTTGCTTGGTTTCATTACAAGAATGTGTTATGTATGTAAATATACACGTAAATAATTAGTAAAATGAGAGGAACTGAATTCTGTGGTGGACTGGAATCCTGCACATTAACAAGAACTCGCCTTAACCACTTGCTTATAATTACGAGAACAGGGGAAGGGTTCGACGTCACCACCGACGTCAGTTTTTTTTTTTTTTTAATTCTTCGTTTTATAAATTTTGAGTGTAGATTGACATCCATATATACAATATAGTCTGATAATGAAAGAAAAGAAGCCTTTTAAAAGCCGAGAGAGAGCATACAAGAGGGATTGAGTGGCGGTCACCTTTCCAGAGTACTGACCACACCCAAAGCTGCTTAACTTCACTGATCTCAAAACAGCAGTCGCGTCTGCTTAAAACGCCGATAGCGACGCAAAATGAAGGTTATTCTATCAAATAATATATTTATATCATGGAACTTTCGTGTGCGGCTGCAAAGAAATTCCGATCGTATAGGGGAAGGCCTTATACGATCAGTATTTCATTGGTTTTTTGGTGTTGAGTCAACATTAAATTTTTGAAGCACTATCGATTATGACCACTTCACGAAAATGTGACAACAAGACAGTGGTTACGTCGCTCTACGAAGGAATCTGTCTTGGAACTCCTACAGTATCTAGAGGTTGACGCACCAACGCCAAATCAAATCGCCTTAAATTACAATTATATTACATCCTGCCAACATTTACTGTTCCCAAAACACTTCTGCCACCAACACATCTCTTCTCTTTATAAAATCACGCATGAAATCCACCTTGAATTATACTAATTGCATAGAAAACATTTCAACAACGAGCGCTATCTCGAGCACCTTGCCATCGTTGTGGCGATGCGATTTTGTTTTTCTTCTCTTCGTCTTGAATGACGACGTCCAATGGAAACAAAGATGGCAGCTTGCGATCGCTGCTGGAAGTCCTCTTGGCTTTTTATTTCAGTCAATTTGGACGACATACTATATTATTTCCAATTTCAGTCTCACAGTGACCTCAGAAGATGGAGAAGACTAATAATAAACAGCGACCCCATATAAAGATGGGAAAAGCTGAAGATAAAGAAGAAGAAAAAGAAGTGACCTCAATAAAAATAGCACGATTTATTTAGCCTCATAAAAATGTCCCTTTAGGTGCCGTAGATTTCTAAACTGGGAGAGTGAAGAGGCAGTCGGGTGATGCTTACGGGGTTCTGTTAACACAACACCCTCAGGGAGACTGTTCCACAGTCTAACGGTGTGAGGAATCAAGGACCTCTGGAACTACAGTACATATTGGTGCTGCTGTTCAGAATATCTGGTTGTTGTCGGCAGGGAATGACAAAAGATGTCTGGCAAAGCTTTCCTGACACTAATCTACATGAAACAAGTAAAAAATGCGCAGAGGTTTCTTCGGCGCAATCGAGTTTTCTGTACAGCCGCTACCGCGTATAATCAAGGCCACCGAAAATAGATCTACCTTTCGGTATAATGCTGTATGAGTCGCGGCCCCTGAAACTTTAACCACGGCCCGGTGGCGGCCTATCCTATATCGTTGCCAGAAGTATGATTATGGGTAACTGTAACCTTAAATAAAATAAAAAACTACTGAGGCTAGAGGGCTGCAATTTGGTATGTTTGATGACTGGTGGGTGGATGATCAGCGTACCAATTTGCAGCCCTCTAGCCTCAGTAAGTTTTAAGATCTGAGGGCGGACACGAAAAAAGTGCGGACGGACAGACAAAGCCGGAGCAATAGATTTCTTTTACAAAAAACTAAAAGGCACTGGTGAGGAATCTTATCACAGAACATTACAGAGACAGATTTTAGAAGCGTATTCAAGTGAAATAAATTACACGATTTCTACACTGAAGCAATGTACCCAATCCAGTTAAAAACTTACTCCTTCAGAAATATAGAAGATTTCAATCTTAGGGAAAATATGTACATTTATTTAATAAAAGTAAAGAAAGTTCTATGATGCAATCTGGATATGATGTCAACAAAATATTGTAAAACAGCAAGGATTCAGTAATCAACGAAAAAGAAAAAAATTAACGTATTAGCGTGTAGTAACTTGCAAGAAACAGATTGTATCCGATACCACAAGTAGTTTTACTTTTACTTGAAAGGAATCACCAGCGTCACGATAGATAATCATATCTCATATTCCCATTTATACAAATCAAAATTCATGTATTTATGATTATGTCAGTGTCAATCCTTTGTGCATGCTTTAGGACATATATATATATATATATATATATATATATATATATATATATATATATATATATATATATATATATATATATATATATATATATATATATATATATATATATATATACATGTATATGTGTATGTATATATATATATATATATATATATATATATATATATATATATATATATATATATATACACACACACATATATATATATATATGCATATATATATGTATATATATATATATATATATATATATATATATATATATGTATATATATATATATATATATATATATATATATATATATATATATATAAGAAGAACAATCAATAAAAACATAAAAATGTAGAAAGGTAATGCTATATTTCAAAGACAACCATCTCCCTCTTCAGGCAAGTAACGTATGTATATGTATGTATATATATATATATATAATATATATATATATATATATATATATATATATATATATATATGTATATATATATATATATATATATATATATATATATATATATATATATATATATATGACAGTATTGTCAGTGTATATCCCTGATTTTTATATAGGCTGAAACATACGATTACCTGTTAACCCAGTAACTGGTATTTATTTTACGTAAGATTAATTGCTACTCTTTTGAAGAAACTGATATAAATAGCACGTGTTAACTGAGTGACAAATGTTTATATAAGGAGCATTTCTCTCTCTCTCTCTCTCTCTCTCTCTCTATATATATATATATATATATATATATATATATATATATATATATATATATATATATATATATATATTATTAATAGTTACCTCAATATTTATTTATTGAAATACCGAAGAGAGAAAAACCTCAAATCAAATGAGGATGGCGATGATGATAACGACAGTGATTATGATGAACACATTCATCATCTTTCGACCAGTTTTCTCCCTCCGGATGACCAACAGATACTGGGAGTACAGAAAGGTGGAAAGTTCCAGGGAAGAGATCTGAGCTGGCGCTGGTATTCATTCCCAAGCTGGAGGGTAGGGAAACTTATGAACTGATTTCTACCTTACTCTATAACAAACTTTGTTTAGTTTTGGTCACTGTAACTTTACACCGACGACGTTCTTTTCTGATAGCGCTGGTTAATGAAGTCTCACTAAAAGAATTTTTATTTTTCAATTATCTGATTACACGCAACACGTATATTAGACACGGTGAAAATTCATGGTTAGCTTGTAACCTAGAGGAAAACATTCCACGTCTTCAGAAGTCGATGGTTTATGAACGTCCGTTAAAATTCACTTTCTGTCGACGCAATTTTCAGTTGATCTACCTGGGAACTTGCCTTAGAAAATAGAACAGCAAATGAAAATATCCGATTTAGAGAACATCTCAGTTTTCGCTCACAGTCGAAACGCCAAGTGCATATGAAAGCTATGCCTATTTCCAGACCTACCTCCGCCATGGCGCAAGCCTTCCCTCCGCAGACGTTGAAACTAGTTGCCTCAGAATCTTGGTTGAAACCCTTAGCATGTATAGTCTCTGGGCACTATCGCTTCAGATAAGATACTGGCAGTTTCAGGACGCCATACGGGTCTTATCTGTCGCGTAAGTTATTTTGTTCGTGCAAGGTTATAACACCATAGATAAGATAGTGAACGATTTTGTAGAAAACACAAATTTGGGATGAATTAATTCTGGAGTAGTCTTGACATCTTATATTTGATTTTAGTCAAATATAGAATGGATCAAATACGATAGGTATGCATTCCGCTTTTTTCTAGGCGTGCACTTGTTTATCAAGTGCGATAGCGTAGAGAAGATAATATACAACACTAACCGGGTTTGCAAGCAGCGTTAATTTGTTTCCTGCTTGATAAACTCAGGAAGTGTATATTGCTTATTCCTGTTCGGTATACATGAGAACAATAGCTGACCAACTGCTCATGCAAAAAACATGGGTTATACTGTACAGAGTTTTATGAGCAGTGTCAAGCTAGCACTCTTGTTAACACATTAATAGATGAAGACACTGAACATGACTAATCTATTTTGTGCATGTTCTTTGAGGCAGAATTATTGTAGATTTTTTCTATTATCTTTTAAATACCTCAAAGATTCAATTACTCTGTTACTGTTTTTCATTTCAGGTAATCTTGTATATCATCATTACAATCAATGTATAATCCCAAATCAATTTCCAAGATATGTATTTTATTTCATAGTTATTCTTGTACATGATTGGTATAATCAGTGTATACCCAAATCAATTACCAAGATATGTATTTTTACGTTTTTCCGTGGTTTTAGTTTGAAATATGCTCTGAGACAGGTAGCAACAATTTAAGGTAATTTAGCCTTGTGATTCTGACTTCGTGGGTACAGGAAAACGTAAAAAGAAAGGAAAACAAAGGAGAATTTCATATGAGCATAGGGCTCTTGTTACTGAGGGAAATATTACGTAAAACACGTGGGCAAATTTAAAGGAGTGTATTTACATAAATGATATCAGTATCAAGTAGATTACTATCCTGAAGGAGATTCCTACAATTGATTGAATGAAACTGGGGGATTCAGACACAGTCCGAGAAGCTTCCACGAAATAGGATCCTCTGAAATGAGAGATATGCACATTATACGCCAGTAATGAAAATAGACAAAAGAATAATGAATTCGAGGCTGCACTGAGTGTGCCAAAGGAGTAATAAAGACTTAATACTGCCGATGCAAGAGGCGCACGGACATTAGACAAGGAGATTTCTGGCTTTCTCTTTAAGCAAATATTAAGAGACAAAAGCGTGACTGAAATGGGGCTCTTCCAGGGCACTTTACCTTAGCAGATTTTCCGAGGGCGCGTAGAAGGCAGTCCGTGGATGACTTGCGATTTCCGAGGGCGAGTTTCTTCCACGTGGTGAGATGCAAGGGCTTCCGTAAAGGGGCAAGGCGATGGGGACTCCTCGAAACTCCAAGCAATGGCGTGTGGGCTCGAGGAATACGGTCGAAGGGCACGAGGAAAAGTATACTTTTGAAAGGGCCACGTGGTTAGGATGCAAGGGCATCGATGGGGCCAGGTGTTGGGGACGTCTTCATTCCATATCTTCCAGCCCGCGTGTGTGTCGACCTCGTGGGTTTCTGCTTTTTATCCCCTCCTATGGGGCAGGGGGCGTCAACACAGATGTTTTGACTCATTGCACCTGCTGCCCGCAGGGAGGTTTTGGCCTGTAGGAGAAACACAAGCCAGATTACTTTTGCCTCGAAGGAAAGATCTTTATAAAAAATGGGAGCGCCTTTAATCTTTTTAAACCCTTGTTTTTAAGTCGATAGACAGATGGTCTATCGATCGGCCGGCTGGCAGTAAATGAAACAGCACATAACAACCAACAACAACAAAGGAGGGGGGGAGGGGAGGCAATTTGCTAGCGAATTCTTGCTAATCATAATAGTATATTATTATTTTCTTATATTAAGTGTAGCTGACATTTGACCCAGGGACCCACAGAGGTCAAGGGTAAGATCTGATGTCTGAAATGAATTCCTTGAGATCATGTTCCTTTTAGTAATCTATATATTTATGTATTAAAAAGTGGATACTTGAGGAGATATTTCAGCTCAGTCGATGAGAATGGGGGCCATTTTGAATGTGGAATTACGCTGAATTTGTCCTTTTTTTTTTTTACTGTGCTATTCCTAAGTGTCCAAACAACACATTCATGCAATAGAACAAACTGTTGCAAATAGTTTACTGTTCCCCCTATTTTAATATATTGTGCATGAAATTGAATTTGGGTTTATTTACTTTTGTGTGTTTGTTGTGCAAAATATTAGGATATACAGGAAAACAAATAGGCCAATATAATGATAAATCTTCACTCTATAAGACCAGCTCTATGACATTTTGCCGAGAAATTAGTAGTTTAGGAGATATTGAAGGAAATGTGAGTACAAAGTTGAATTTTTCAGTTTTTTCAAAAACGTGCTTTCTAGTTCGGGGCTTGTTTGCTCAGAAACTTTCTGTTTTAGCGCAACAACGTATAGAGACAAACAGATGTAGAATTTAATTTCCTATTTTTATTATATCTATTCCTCTTACCTGTGCGATGCACCGTTTTGGAGAAAAACGGGAAAATATTGAAAAATGTACCCTCCACACAGACTAAAAGTGTGAATTTCACTATTTCAAAATAGCCGAATTTGTCCCATTTTGGATATGGTGTTCCTAAGGGTCCATGTAACATATTCATACAGTAAAACAAACTATTGCAACTTGTTTGATTTAAAAAGCTATTTCCCATAGACTAATAAGGACATAATCGCCTTCAACACTTGCCGATATGAGCGCAGGGTAGGGTTTCGATTCCCACCACGGACGTAGTTTTTTTTTCCTTTAGTAATTTATATTAAAGATAATTCAAGTTTATATTCACATGCATATATACGGTAGATTCTCGTAATAAATCAAAAGAACCCTTTTAAAAAGCAAGAGAGAGCATAAGACAGTGATTCAGTGGTGGTCACCCGTGCAGTTACTGACCAAACCCAATGCAGCTTAACTTCGCTGATCGCAAAGAGCAGTCGTGTCACCTTAAAACGCGATTTGTGTCGCAAAATGAAGGTAATTCTCTCAAATAATATATTCATATTATAGAACGTTGGTGTGCGGCTGTGAAAAAATTCCGGTGGTATAGGGCTACGCCTTATACCACCAGTATTTCTTTATTTTGGGGCCGTACTGGTAGAGAGATATGACCACTTGGTTATGCCGCTCTACGAAGGAATATGTCTTGGAACTTCTACTGTATCTAGAGGTTAACCCTATTCCGGGTAACAAGGGCACCAACGTCAAATCAAATCGCCTCAAATTCCAATTATATTACTTCCCGTCAACATTTACTACTTCCAAAACACTTCTGCCACCAACACATCTCTTCTCATAATAAAATCATGCATGAAATCCTCCTCGTATTATATTAATTATATAGAAATCATTTCATCAACGATCACCATCTCAAGCACCTTGCCATCGCCTTGGCGATGCGCTTTTGTTTTTTCTCTTCGTCTTGAATGACGAAGCCGAATGGAAACAAAGATGGTAGCTTGCGACAGCTGGTGCGAGTCCACTTAGCTTTTCATTTCAATCAGTTTGCACGACGTACTATATTATTTTCAATTTCAGTCACGTAGTGACCTCAATAAAAATAGCATGAATTATGTAGCTTCATAAAAACGTCTCTACATGCTGTAGATTTCTAAATTGGGAGAGGGTAGAGGGAGTCTGGTGGCCACCCTCGGTATCATGTTACACCAAACTGTCAAAATAAAACAACGACTCTTCCGAGTAAATAGCTCCATTTTTTCTATTTTATTCTCATATATCATATTACCTCTGAACAAACCTCTATTCCTCCAATTATAAGGTTTGACGAGCCTTATTAGGCTGCATTTGCGATGTACAAAAGATAGAAAACCATCGGGTATAAGCCAAGCACATATAGTTTGAGAAGCAACGAACATTAAGACAGTTTGAAAGACACTATCTCGCTGCCATTTTTCCCACATATAGACTAGATTAGGCTAGAAATACTGTACGATTTCTAGGAAGAAAGATGATTTTCTAAATTGTAGAAGATATATTGGCCTGTACATGCAAGTCTTTATAGAAGTTGAGACTAGTTCATATTGTGGACTCGGTGAATAATTATTCGAAACCTTATTTTGTGGGACTATTTGCTTTAATATTTTTGTTTAGTTTTGTTTTAATTCTAATGAATAGTTGATGATACCAGATTCATATATATGATAATCATCTTTCAGCAGTTACATAAAATCTAGATTGAATTTTCGAGGTCACTATCGTTCTTTGCTTGCTACTGAATTTTATGTTTTGTTTCTTAAGTACGTGGCCTCGCAATGGTCAACCTTGCCGAAAACAGAACCACTTAGTACAAGAGTGTTTCAGGTCCTCCACAGATCCATTATTGTATTCATATAGTGACGTTCTTACATAAAAACGACTTTACTATTTAGGCTATATGTATAAGTTACTGTTAACCGTAGACTTCATTGTCTACAAACCTTTAGTACACGACATAATATTCAAGACGTCATTAGGAAACACAACTTAATGGCAAAATTAATAATAATTAAAAAGTAATCTGTAAATTGCTCGTGCCGCTTGGGTTGTTTCTTTTTGTTGTAGGGTTACGGCGGTAAATATTCTTTTGAGTTGCCCCTGCTTCCCCTCCTTCAAAAAATATACAGTCTTTTATGAAGAAAATAATGCAGGATATATCGTGAATTTTTTGGAATAATTCTAAATGACAACGAATATTTAAATGCATTTTATTTTCGCTTAACATGAAGTAGCTCTGTTGGAACTCGAGGTTCATTATTGACTAAAGCATACTTCAGCTTTGCCCTTTCTTTTTGTGGTCACTGTTTCATTTCAGCTGCTGCTCCTTCTGCCCAATGCATCCTGACTTCTCGAACCTAAGCAATTTATTTCTCTCCCGCTGCCGAAACCTTTACTTAATGATTTTAAATGTCAAAGTTTGCTCATAAGGGTAATGAACCTCGAGTTCCAACAGCGCTGCCATCTTTGTTTCCATTGGACGTCGTCATTCAAGACGAAGAGAAGAAAAACAAAAACGCATCGCCAAGGCAGTGGAAAGGTGCTTGAGATGGTTATCGTTGATGAAATGCTTTCTATGCAATTAATATAATACGAAGTGGATTTCATGTGTGATTTTATTAAGAGAAGAGATGTGTTGGTGGCAGAAATGTTTTGGAAGTAGTAAATGTTAGTGGGAAGTAATATAATTTGAATTTAAGGCGAATTAATTTGGCGTTGGTGCCCTTGTTACCCGGAATAGGGTTAATCTCAAGATACAGTAGAAGTTCCAAGACATATTCCTTCGTAGAGCGGCATAACCAAGTGGTCATATCTCTCTACCCGTACGGCCCCAAAATAAAGAAATACTGGTGGTATAAGGCGTATCCCTATACCACCGGAATTTTTTCACAGCCGCACACCAACGTTCTATAATATGAATATATTATTTGGTAGAATAACCTTCATTTTGCGACACAAATCGCTTTTTAAGGTGACACGACTGCTCTTTTGCGATCAGCGAAGTTAAGCTGCATTGGGTTTGGTCAGTAACTGCATGGGTGACCGCCACTGAATCACTGTCTTATGCTCTCTCTTGCTTTTTAAATGGGTTCTTTTGATTTATTACGAGAATCTACCGTATATATGCATGTGAATATAAACTTGAATTATCTTTAATATAAATTACTAAAGGAAAAAAAAACTATGTCCGTGGTGGGAATCGAAACACTACCCTGCGCTCATATCGGCAAGTGGTGAAGGCGATTATGTCCTTATTAGTCTATGGGAAATAGCTTTTTAAATCAAACAAATTGCAATAGTTTGTTTTATTGCATGAATATGTTATATGGACCCTTAGGAACACCATATCCAAAATGGGGCAAATTCGGCTATTTTGAAATAGTGAAATTCACACTTTTAGTCTGTGTGGAGGGTACATTTTTCAATATTTTCCCGTTTTTCTCCAAAACGGTGCATCGTACAGGTAAGAGGAATAGATATAATAAAAATAGGAAATTAAATTCTACATCTGTTTGTCTCTATACGTTGTTGCGCTAAAACAGATAGTTTCTGAGCAAACAAGCCCCGAACTAGAAAGCACGTTTTTGAAAAAACTGAAAAATTCAATTTTTACTCACATTTCTTCACTATCTCCTAAACTACTAATTTCTCGGCAAAATGTCATAGAGCTGGTCTTATAGAGTGAAGGTTTATCATTATATTGGCCTATTTGTTTTCCTGTATATCCTAATATTTTGCACAACAAAAACACAAAAGCAAATAAACCCAAATTCAGATTCATACAAAATATATTAAAATAGGGGGAACAGTAAGCTATTTACAATAGTTTGTTCTATTACATGAGTGTGTTGTTTGGACACTTAGGAATAGCACAGTAAAAAAAAAGGACAAATTCAGCATAATTCCATATTCAAAATGGTGCCCATTATCATTGACTGAGCTGAAATATCTCCTCAAGTATCCACTTTTTAATACATAAATATACAGATTACTAAAAGGAACATGATCTCAAGGAATTCGTTTCAGGCATCAGATCTTACCCTTGACCTCTGTGGAGCTATTTAGTTACTAAGTCTACGGGCAGAACCAGCCCCGTTTCGGGGAAGCCCTTCCCACCCCCACCCCCTTTGGTGCTAGTGATGCCTGACCCCCACGGTATTCTTTTCGAGATAGTAAGTCATATGTATACCAAGTTTGAATGAAACTGCTCAATGCATTTCAGTTATGCTGGAATACACACACACACCCATTTATATAAATATATATAAATATATATAAATATATATATATATATATATATATATATATATATATATATATATATATATATATATATATATATATATATATAGATAACTGAAACTGCCAGTATTCGTGAAATAGCTAAAAAGTAAATGGTGGGCTGGTGATACTTGAGGACAATTTATAACCACCTTTTTTGATTTATCGAAGAAATTCTCGACCCTTAGATTTAAACCTGTTAACCAAAATACTCCCGTCAGGATAATACATTTTTCTCAGTTTTATACGCATGATGCTGCATTCACAAAATTATACAATTATCGATAAGTTTATCTTCGACAAATAGTACAGCAATAGCCTACATGTATTGACTTCACGTTAGCATGCGGTCATTATTTTCTAACAAGATGCAACATAGATTAAGTGGGAAAAAAACTTCTTGATGTAATATAGAGACATTATGGTATCGCTTACTTTAGAAAAGGAGAAAGTTCACATGATAAAAAATAATATAGTCAATTGGTCTGCTCTCTGATGTGATGAAAAATGTTGAGGTTAGTAAAACAAACCTGTCAGCTAGTTATGTCTTTCATTAGACGTTCATATTACACATAATGCATATACATAATAACTCCGTGCATTATTCGTACAAGTCACAGAAAATAACTGCGCTAATCAGTTAAATTCAAAAGAGTGATACAGTACTGGAAATATGTTCAAGGAATTAAGTGTTTTCATAATATCAAGTTTTGCTTGAATTTTACTCAGTGTAATAGCTGTGGATGATTTTTTTCAGCAAAAGAAGTCAGCGTTGTATCTGTGGATGAGTTTTTCAGCAAAGAAAGTCAGCACAGCAGTAATGAATCCGGCAAGCGTAACGAGATAAACCCCCATCATGTGTCTTGTCCTGAGGATCACTTCATCGGCCTCCTGAAAAATTGCACATGCGAAATTTTCAGTTATGAAATATGACCAAAACAGTAAATGTGAGAAAATATAAAAACACGCCAGTATAAAGTAGTTTTGGTAGTTAAACTTTCATTATAGGTTTTGCTTTCACATTACAAGAAAATGTCTAAATGATCGCAGATGAAGGGAATCGATTCAAATGCTTAGTTTGAACACCAACGAACTTATTCTTGGCAGAAAGTGCTTTATTAACTCATAAGCCACAAATATAATTCCTGACCAGTAAGATATTCAGGACAAAAATACAAAAAAGTTGAAGACGACAGAGCTGACTAATACAAGAAAAGATGAAACCAATGTAGAACTGAACATGGATTTGGAGTGAATTTTCAAGGTACGAAGAATGTGATAGAAGACTTGAGTTATAGAAGGGAACTAGGAGTCAACTGAGGAATGTGACAGAAGACTCGGGTTACCACAGAAGGGAACTGGCAGTCAACTGAAGAATATGACAGAACACTTGAGTTATAGAAGGGAACTGGGAGTCAACTGAAAAATGTGACAGAGGGCTTGAGTTACAGAAGGGAACTGGGTGTCAACTGAAGAATGTGACAGAGGACTTGAGTTATAGAAGGGAACTAGGAGTCAACTGAAGAATGTGACAGAAGGCTTGAATTACAGAAGGGAACTGGGTGTCAACTGAAGAATGTGACAGAGGACTTGAGTTATAGAAGGGAACCAGGAGTCAACTGAAGAATGTGAGTGACAGAAGACTCAAGTTACAGAAGGGAACTAGGAGTCAATTGCAGTTTTGTGACCGTGAAAGTGTGATTAGGCGCTTTGCTGCATATTTAGGCTATTCAATAAAAAAAATGGTTGGCACACATTATAACCAATTAGTAAAGTGATTAAGATAGTGACCCCCAAGATTTTGCGGCGTGTTTAGTACAAGCCCGTTGGGGATGACCGTAAAAACATAAACAAAGGACTGTACGAGTAAATATCATAAAGATAAGGAACCCCAAGAAATATTAGTCCTAGATAACGACCCCCGAACTTTGTTGAGTGAGGAATTAGAAATAGGAGGAAGAGATATGGAGTGCTGAAGTTTTTGTACTGGAGATTACTTCTCAGACGATGTGAGATTTTGTTTGAAAAGCGAAGCTTATGCAAGGAAATGAATACGAATGAGTAATCTAGCTTGGTGAAAACGTGAATGTGAGAGAAAGGCGAGTTATGCCAAGGAAGTGAGATACATTGGTGATGGTCATACCAAAGAGAAATTGCTGAGACTACTGAAAGAGTAAGAAAGTCTTTTCAAGGAGAAAAAAATTTTAAAATGAATCTTGGCAAGAGTGAAGATATAGAGCTAATTGACAGGACGATTAGTAATGAATATTATTATAGTAGTGGAAGACCATTTGTTTTAAACTCACATAAATATCTTGACTAATTATATGTCAACCTCAGTTATCGGATTAACCTGATAAGTAAAAAATGCTCCGAAGTTTCTTCGGCGCAGTCGAGTTTTCTGTACAGCATATAATGCTGTATGGCACTTTCAGCCACGGCCAGGTGGTGGCCTGTGTTGTTGGCACCTATAGCGGTGCCAGACGCACGATCATGGCTAATTTTAACCTTGAATAAAATCAAAACTACCGGGCTGATGGAGTTTTTGGAAGAAAGATAAATTTGTTAGAGGCGTAATTGCGTAAATCAGTTAGGAAGTCGCAGAACGAATTCTG
Source organism: Macrobrachium rosenbergii (assembly GCF_040412425.1). Taxonomy (NCBI): domain Eukaryota; kingdom Metazoa; phylum Arthropoda; class Malacostraca; order Decapoda; family Palaemonidae; genus Macrobrachium; species Macrobrachium rosenbergii. Next base: position 62,431,424 of record NC_089746.1, on the reverse strand, counting down.
CAGAGGGCTTCTTCACCTTGAGTTCCGCAGCTAAAGGGAGAGTCTTTGCACTCTGAAAGCGCTCTCCCTCAAGATACTTACAAACATGTTGCTTAGATCTACGCCTGGTGTGACGCCGGCTGTTTGGGCTTCTTTCCTTTCTCTCCGTATCTGTGTGATTCGGGCGGCCATGGCGTCCTCGATCCAATAGTCTATTAACCCGGCCTCAATCAAGCGGTGGAAGGTGATGACGAAAAGGTTATAGTAGGGCGCCCCTTTCCTGAAGGTGGAATGGACGCTCTTTTAAAATCTGATACACAATTAGGACCAGCATTTATGTCCAGCTGGAACGTTCAAATAACTGGTGATAACTAGCTTTTGTGAACTAAGTCTTACGCTGAAACATGCAATACTTTGTATTATGAAGCTAATTACGTATGAGTTTTATGGTTTTTATTGGGGAAATTAGCTTACAGGTACTTTTGGATCTATCAGTGCTGCTTTTATTTTACTGGGGACGGCCTTATACCCTTCAAACCCTTTTCCTTAGAAGTCAAGTCTATAAATCACTTAATCTTTGAAGTTCTTAGATCGTTTCTAATCGCTAAGACTTAGTGTAATGGTACCCTTCAAATTACATAATTTAGTTGGTCTAGTTCAAGAAATAGGCCTTATAAATTACATAGATTTATCGGGGATTCACTAGGCATTAGATTTCTTGATATCCAAGCTCAGACTTGTCGATTTATCAACAAATTTATGGTGAAAACTGCCTCAGTTAACAGAGTAAAGGCTTTACTCAAAGCTAGTGTTATAGGGACATAAGTAATTTAGGAACACAATAAACCGAAGTTAAAGGGGTTTATTCTGATATTCCTATTCACAAAATAAAATTCTGTTTCATACTTCGGACTACACTCTCATAATGACAACAAGAATCTGTTTCCCTAGACTACGAGAATCTGTTTCCCTAGAATACAAGAAACGTATACTTACCTAAAACCCCACCCAAAATCACTGAGAATCTTGTAAAATTGCTTGCTGATGTAGAGGTATGTGCGCCCAAATTTATCCGTGTACTTTGAAGCGATGTCCGTTCTTACCCTAGTTCTTGTGATAAGGAAAGAGTACCCTCCCTCAAGTATTTTCTCCAGACCTTCCTCTATGCTTTTGGACTGAGGGGAAGAGAAATTGAATACCAAGTAATATTATAATATTATGCTAAAATTGATGTTGGCTTTTTAAGGTTTGAAAACTTGCAAAGCTACAGAAGTAAACCGTCGTGATGTACCACACACACACACACACACACACACACACACTCGTATGTATATATATATATATATATATATATATATATATATATATATATATATATATATATATATATATAAATATATATTATGTATCTATATACATATGTATATATACATGCATATACATATGTATGTATGTAGAATCTACTGGTCACTTTTACCAGACACATATGTAATTCTAATAGCCACGATGCCCTCTTAACTTCTCAAATTCTTCGCTTTTTTTGGATGTGCTTGTAGTTACAAGCACGTCCAAAAAGAGCGAAGAATTCGAGAAGTTAAGAGGGCATTGTGGCTATTAGAATTACATATGCATGTATGTATATACATATGTATATTTGTAATAACTACAATACCCGCTTAACCTTTCAAATTCTTGACACTTTTTGGATGCGCTTGTCACGTCAAAGCCTGAGATCCAAATGCAAGAACATAAAGGAATTCTGACGTCCGTAACAAGATTCGAACCCGCATCCGTAACGCGACCTTGTTCTGATACCCCTGATGCGGGTTCGAACCCTGCTACAGACGGCAGAATTGCTTCATATTCTTGCATTTGAGTCTCAGGCTTTGTAGTGACAAGCGTATCCAAAAAAGTATCAAGAATTCGAGAAGTTAAGAGGACGCTGTGGCTATTACAGTTACATACGTATCTGGTATATGTACGTATGTATATATGTATGTATGTATATATATATATATATATATATATATATATATCTATATATATATATATATATATATATATATATATATATATGAAATTTCAGTATTTGTCTAATTAGTTCTCTAATTTCGTCTGATTTAAAATATTTCATTAATAAAAATCATTAATAATAATAATGGTAAATCGACTTTAATTATTCTAATTTATTTTGATAAGCATTCTTATCAGCTGGAATTCACTTTAGTTTACTTAAACTGATAATTGATTGACGATGCAATGAAAGGGTATTTAATTGGCCACTCGCTATTTCAAGTATGTAAACAAATGTGACTTTAAAAAAAAGTGGTTAAGGCAATGAAACGAATCAAAAATGTGCCTTCATTGATGAAGCAGATCCCTACAATTTGGCAGTAAATTTATGTTGATGCCTGCAATAAATAATATTAGCGTTAGCCATCAGTAACGTCAAATAAAACTTTAAAAACGAAACAGTCTAAAAATAAGACCAACAAAAAAAAAAAAGGACACCAATGCAGCCACAACAACAGCAAAACAGAAATAACAATGCCACAGAAACAGTGATAAGAAATGCAACAGCAGCAACAAACGCCAAAGAAGAAGACGAACGCCAAGCGCACAGGTATTACGCATTAACGTTCCTCTCACGCCAGGCGACGACTTTCAGAAGAAATAATGGTAAAAGAAAAACCCGCACTCGATATCTCCCAATACACGTACCTCCGACTTCTGATAGATTTTCCTAAGTGTGGGATCTTGATCGTTGGTACGGATATTGGGTTGCCCGCCACTAATCGTGTCGTGCATGCCCCAGTGCCAGTTGCTTTGGCTTAGCAAATCTTCGTAGCTGTCGATGGGCTTGGTCTTGCTCTGAATAGATAAATTGGCTACTAGAGACGACCTGAAGCCAGTGCTGATCACCAGCGATGCCACTAGCCACCAACCTAGTAATATCTGTGAAATGAATGTCTTTTTGAATTATAGTTATTCAGAGAACTTCTGTGCCTAATGTGAAAACAGCTATCCTATCTTGTTATCAAGGTTAGAAAGTCGATTTCAACACAAATCTAACTTCAGATACTGAGAGGAATACTGAGCTCTAGATAGGAAACCATCCGATATGCAAAGTGTGCCACTAGATATAATATGGCATAAAATCCAATTTGAAGTTATTAGGAGAAATTTTGTACATGAGATGAAAGTGACCAACCTGCCCTGCGCTGTATTTTGGTGGTTTGGGTGGCGGGTCATCCAGAACAACAGCCCAGCTATAAAATATGGCTCTGTGGAGCGTCATGCTCCTTTCGCCGGTTAATCTCGATCTCATCTTTTCAAGCAGCCAGAGAGAAGTTCCCCATACCATGATGCTCAAGACTAGATATATCCACACATTTACTGAAAAAGACCATGCGTTTCGTTAATAAAGATAAAGTTTCATTGCGTTTCATCATCACTCACCGAGAAGTGCATGCGTTCCCACGGAAACAGACAAACGGCCGTAAACTTCATTATCAGGCTTACACAGAATAGGAGGAGAATACAGAGTAGCATGTAGTCTTACATGCTGCTCTGTTCTTTAATATTGATGATGAATGAGAGCGTTCCTGAACGTCAGCTCTGATGGAGGTTTGAGGTTCAGGAACGCTCTTATTCATCATCAGTATTAAAGAACAGAGCCGCATGTAAGACTGATAATGAATAAGAGCGTTCCTGAACCTCAAACCTCCATCAGAGCTGAGCCCCATTGGGTCCCATCTCCTCAGTGGCGTCCCGGATTCAGATCAAGATCCGCATCCTTCTCTAAATCTAATCCTTTGCTGCCAGTCATGAAGCCCACCTTTGATGTAATTTTGTAAAAATCCAACCATAATGCCTTGCGCAATCATGCTCACAAATAAATAGGCAGAGAGACTCTCTGTTTATCTATCTAGATTAATCTACCCTCGTGCTGGCACGGGAAGCATTTTCCCGAGGTGTAATCGAGTACCAGGACCTTTCCCTAAAAATAGCGGGACGCCATATCTTGAAAACTAACCATAGAATGTTCTTGAAACTAATCTCATTATATTTCCCACACCCAAATTACTCGCAAGGTGATAAATTTTTTACCTAATCTTTGAATACTTGCTGCTAAAAATGGCTTTCGCTTCCTTGCCTGTTACGGGTTGCTCAAGGAGCAAGAGGCCGTACTGACATAGGGTCAGCTTAATCAAATACTGCTAACAGAAACTACTGGTGCAAACAGAAAATTTGCGCACGAGCTAAATTGGCTGACAAAGAAGCAGTTCATAGACTAATTGCCCCAGAACGACGTAGATGCGCACTTGCTTGACATAGCCCTCAGAATTCAAATAATCTTTACGATGTTTTCTTCGTGACTAATTAAAAGAGAGAGGGAGAGAGAATGACTGATTTGATTCTGTTGCACTTTGACGTCACAACCAAAAGTGTATGATTTGCCGATGTGATTTTGAAGAAACGCAAATTTTGATGACGGTTCTCAACACAAAACATTCCTACTACTCGCGCATTCGAGAGAGTGACTTTTCTGAACGGTAAAATATATAGAAGGAATAATCAGTTAACCTACCTGTGAAGGGCCGAACTATAACGAGGTACTGGGGTAACAACTGAGGCCTCAAGGACGTGATGATAACGGGATCAGATTCGCACATTCTAGCGAGGTCCATGAATGGAAGCCTCCCCGCGGTGATGGTGATCGCAAGCGTGATGTCGACTTCGCCTCGTTGAAGTACGCCGATCATGCCTGTCCAGCTGCCGTTCGGCGCTGGAACGCCCACCTTCACATCGGGCGGCGTGTACACCTCGTACCTGGATACGTTTCTGGTCATTTTTAGTCTTATTTTGGGACCGTAAAGTAGCTCTCTTTTCATGTGGAATTACAGTGGACTTTTGGATTCTCTCTCTCTCTCTCTACTGAGCCGTTGAGAAAAGCAGATATTGATAATAAACGAGTGACATAAAGATTCTCTCTCTCTCTCTCTCTCTCTCTCTCTCTCTCTCTCTCTCTCTCTCTCTCTCTCTCTCTGCCGAGCCGTTGAGAAAAACAGATATTGATAATAAACGAGTGACATTAGATGGACATTACGGTTGTTCTTGATGGCAGGGTGTATTTCATTATTTATCTGAATCTTGCCACGATAGGTATTCATAATTAAGCCCGAATTTTCGTGACACACCAGGTTGTAAACAGATCTTCTACCTTCTATTTTATTCTATATCAAATTACATTTCTAGGACACATTTTTCATTATATTTCAAGTGACCTTCCTACGAAGCGTTTTTCTACTCATTTCAAATGAAATCTCTGTGACATACTTTTCCTTCTCTGTCAGACTGTATTTGGAGAACTAAGTCTTTAGTAATAAATCAACCAAGATTTAGAACTGTGCTCATTATCTCAATTAATTCATTTAAAGACGAAAATGTGTATTTAAAAAGATTTGTTAGTTAACCAACCGTGAAAATGAGAGTTTACAACCTGATATGTCATGAAAATTCGGGCTTAATTATGAATAATTTTCGTGGCAAGATTCAGATAAATAATGAAATACACCCTGGCATCAAGAACAACCGTAATGTCCATCTTTATGTCACTCGTTTATTATCAATATATCTGCTTTTCTCAACGGCTCGGTAGAGAGAGAGATGTCACTCACTCGTTCATTATCAATATCTGCTTTTCTCAACGAGAGAATCTAAATTATGTCACTCGTTTATTATCAATATCTGCTTTTCTCAACGGCTCGGTAGAGAGAGAGAATCTTTATGTCACTCACTCGTTCATTATCAATATCTGCTTTTCTCAACGGCTTGGTATAGAGAGAGAGAGAATCTTTATGTCACTCGTTTATTATCAATATCTGCTTTTCTCAACGGCTCGGGGGAGAGAGAGAGAGAGAGAATCTTTATGTCACTCACTCGTTTATTATCAATATCTGCTTTTCTCAACGGCTCGATGAGAGAGAGAGAGAGAGAGAGAGAGAGAGAGAGAGAGAGAGAGAGAGAGAGAATCTTTATGTCACTCGTTTATTATCAATATCTGCTTTTCTCAACGGCTCGGTAGAGAGAGAGAGAGAGAGAGATCCAAAAGTCTACTGTAATATATTTTGAGAAAAACGTCATAGAACCCAAAGGGGCATTGCGACCTTACGTGAAGTTCAAGAGGGAAGATGTCGTCTTGAGAATCCTATGATCGAGGCTGTCTCGGAGAGTCACAGGCTTGGAGAGATCCTTCAGGTTCATCTCGTAGTCGGCGTAAGGGAAAAAGGGCAGCGAGACGGCCCGTAGGAGACGTCCATGGAAGTCTCTGACGCCATCTCAAACATTTGAGAAATCCTGGTTAAGCTTTGGCAGTGGTTGTTATGATGGTTGCTTACTTTCCATACGTCTATATACTTGCATATCTCGATGTGCAATAAGCCTATAAAAAGCAACGTGTGAGAATTGTAAAGCAATAATGGTTTTTAATTACGGTCCATGAGAGAGACAGACAGATAGACAGACTACTACTTACAAGGGAACAGATTCAACAATTTAGGCTCCTCCCACCCCAGATGCCATGAAGTCAAAACCCGCACCTGCCCAGGTTCATCGCCACAGAAGAGACAACGACTGTACACAGTCACTTTACCTGAAGAGGAGGAACTCTCTGAATTCGATCTACGATTCCACGTGAGAAATATTTCAGTTTTGAAATCATCATTACACTACAAACTACACAGAAGCAACCTCCGTATTTTTCACACAAGCAACCTTTTACAATTACCACTGTTGACATCATCGAGAACTAGATAAACAGCGTGGACGGAGTTCCGCAAGGCTGGGAGCCATAGCGTTGACTGAACACCCTTTCTGTGTCCCAGCAGAACAATCTTGGCATCCGGCATCAACCACAGTCTTGAGTCTTGCAGGAAGCTGCCAATCGTGTAAGCATTGTGGTGCTGTATATTTGTTTGTGTGTATGCACAGATACACACACACACACACATATATACAGTATATATAGACTGCATATGGCCAATAAACCAAGTATATAATTTACAACTTATATAGAGATGCACTTAGCACAGGCAGGTTGTACAAAGACACTTGGCAGCGTAGTTACCTGGACAATTCGGAGCTGTCAGCAGTAGTATCAAGAAAAAGTAATTGTCAGGTACCAGTAATACCATTCTGCATATGCAAAGGATTCCTGGTTGAAGCTTGTCGGGATGGCCTGATGTCAACCAGCACTAAAGGGATGTATAACTTGGAACTGTACCTAAGGCAAACAATAGAAGTTATAAATAAACAAGATTAGGACACAGTTCATCCGAAAAATAATTTATTCACATTGTAGATTATATATATATATATATATATATATATATATATATATAAAATGATACAAAAAATCATTATTTGTTATACACTCACTCTGTGGCAGCAATACACAAACATAAAAACTATCGTACAACTATTTAGAAATTGATTGTCTAAAAATGTTATTTACAAGTAGTTCGTCCAGTTTTGTACATCCCTGGGCTGCCGTTGACCAAATCTACACGATTTTTCTTTGTTACACATGATTCAACAAACTTTCTTTTCGTGATGTCTCTACTGAACAACATCTCTTTAGCATTTTTAAAATTAAACCTTATTAACCCATCTATAAAATCCACATTATTTTTCTCGGACACACCTGACATGTTTCCAAGCATTGGAGAGAACTCGTTAACGAACCAGCTCGATAGTTTTTAGGCACAAGAGCCTATACAGAGCTTATAATGGCTATTGTACTTATAAACTTCACGAGAAGAAACATTGCTGAGTCATGAGTTATAAAGAAAAATCTTGTAGATTTGATCAACAGCAACCCAGGGATGTACAAACTGGACGAACTATTTGTAAATAACATTTTTAGACAATTAGTTTTTAAAAATAGTTGTACGATAGTTTTTATGTCTGTGTATCGCTGCCACAGAGTGACTTTATAACAAATAATGATTTTTTTGTATCACTTGACCCTGAGATGTGAAAAAGCACGAAAGCGCTTGGTCAGCTCCTTGTTTCATTCATCTTCCTCCATATATATATATATATATATATATATATATATATATATATATATATATATATATATATATATATAACTGTGTGTGTGTGTGTGTGTACCTGTGTGTGTATACTGTATATAAGTCGTGAGCGTGTGAGTGTGTGTGTGATTAGCGAGGGTAGAGGGAATGAGAGACAATTATAATACAAAGAACGATTAACTCGTTAATTTTCCAGCATTCTTGGATTATAATTTCCAACGAAATCCTTTATGAGTCCCAATAGGAAATGCAATGAGGAATCATCAAAGCGAACTGATGAAAACCCTGACGGCATTCCTCACCTCGACACGAGTTAGAAAATAGGAAAACTATTCCGTTTACTTCTTAAGATTTTAAATCATTTCAGCGGAAATCAGATCCAAAAATATTAGGAAGCCTAAAAGTTAATTGTTCGTTACATGACTGTTGTGCTTCCCACAAATCCGGTAATCGTGACCGTAGATGTCTTACAGACACATTTATGCAAGTACTGTACGTATGAATGTGAATTCAAGTCGTAACTTCTGTCTGCTGCGAAATCTTAAGGGCAGAATGTCTTTTTGACGCTCAGTCTATAGTATCGTCTACAGTCGGTTGCAAGACTCTAAATACTAGTTTTTGGAAGATGGGTATCCAGTGGCCCTAAACATAGGCCCATGCTCAATCTGGTACGGTATTCATACGTTGGTCAGTGTGGTTATGCATTTGTATAGCCACGTACCAACGCCAAACTATAAACTGCAATGTGCTGAGGTTTAGTAATCTTATTCTCGAGTGCTTTATGACGAATTAAAGAATAGCAAACCAAGAATATTGTGTGGCTTACAAACTTACATAAGAACTGCCATACCTCCTGATGTAATACAACAGGGACCTGCGACTGTCTTGAGTAACAAGGAATAAACGACACCCGCGAAGATGTGGTTCCAGTAGGCGCCAGATTGCACCAGCTAACTTCCTTTCCGCGTAATCCCCAGCCTGAACCTGAAGCAGGTTCGCCTGTAATGCAAAAGGTCTCCTTTCCTCATTTGCGGAAATATTAGTTACTGATCCATCATAGTTTCTCTCGCCTGCTTCCTCTTGGAAGGATTCGGTGGACGCCCTTCGGTTTTCGACCAGAACAGTGCTTTGGACGATGTCTGCGAGGATGAACAACTGCCCTATCATGAAAAGTTTCATCCTAAAAAAAAAAAGTGAGAAGCATATAAGAACTAAACACCAAGAACTAGAAGTAAAATCAATTTTCAACAATCTTGCAGAAATTGTGTGGTCAAGATGATTTCGTTCCTGTTAAATTATTTTGGCTTTGGCAAATTGTAAATTTGACCATTCAATTAATTTTTTTTTTTTTTTTCAAAACAAAGATTATAGAAACTGTCTCAACTAAAATATGTTTACTTATGAATATATCCACGGGTTACTTCTAATGGAAAAACAATTCTGTTCTCTACCTTCCCGATATATGGTCAATTTATTGCCACCAAGACTTCCCAGTGCCTGAACCAGATACCGTAATCTGGTATGAAAGATAATCTCTTCGATCATTTGTAAATCTTCATTGTGCACAATAATTTCAGTTTGAATTTCGCTTAACTTTCGTTACTGTTACCCCTTTTACCTGCAGTCTTTTTCTTTTGGCCACTGATTCAAAGTCAAATATTTACACAGAGTTCTTCCCAAACCACGAAGAGTATTTTTTAAAGTGACGATGATAGTACTGAAAGACGGTGAGATACAGTGTCTCGATATGACAGTGACAGGACTTACGTGAACAAGGCACTGAATAAAATATGCGACAATGAATACAGCAAAATGATGTCCAAGATGAGTTTGGAGATAACATGAAAACGATTCACTCTTTAACTCTGAGCTTGACTAATTGTAAAGTAAAAAAAAGAACTTATTACTTATTCGTGATAAAAATTGATTTATAATATACAATACTGAGAAACCAACTATAAATTTAAATGCAGTGCAGATATAAATATCTATTGTTTCCACAGTTTTTTTAAAGCCTAAATTGATAATTCTATATGTGACTGTAGTACATATAGAGATGGATTAGCAGAATGCTACAAGTCCAAGGACCGAAATGAGGAGAGCAGTCCGTTATCTGAAAGACGTCAGAATAAAGACAGGAGAAGCGCAGGCACACTAGGCGCAAGAACTGTTTGCAGGATGAGACAAGAGGTAGTGGATGGAGCATGCAGCCACCTATGCTTGCAGATGATACAGAGTTAACCGGGGGTAAAGAGATGCCACGGAGAGTGGTAAGTGCCCCGAAAATGCTTGTAAAAGGGAAATGTGCAAAGAGATGTTAGCAAAAGTAAGGTCATCTCAGTAAATAGAGACTACGAATATGGAACAACTGATATTAGTGTAGTGATGGAGAATGGGAGTGGCTGTGATAAGTGTCCCGGAAAATGCTTGTAAAAGGAAAATGTGCAAAGAGATGTTAGCAAAAGTAAGGTTATCTCAGTAAATAGAGACTACGAATATGGAACAACTGATATTAGTGTAATGATGGAGAATGGGAGTTGCTGATTCTTACAGGTAGATAGGAAGGATGGTGGGACGACAGGAATATAAAGTACAATATTAGCAAAGCAGGGGGACCTGCGGCAACCCGAACGATCTGTAAAGTCTGTAAGGTAAAGGTCTGGAATAGAAGACTTGTGTCCATAACAGAAATTTAAAGGTTGGAATATGTAAAGGGGTCATGGAACATGATTCTCCTTTATGAAAGGTTGACGTGTGGTTCATCACTGCGGTTATAAGATGCACTATTTTCATAACGTGTCAAATAAGAAGGATTGGAGAGGTGCAAAGTTTTGATACTGAAAAACGTTAGATCACAGTTTTTTTTTTTTTTTAGGCGATTCAATCATGTGAAGGCAACGAGACTGATAAGCTGATGAACAAGGTTTATTATTATCAATTGTTGGGAGTAAGGAGACGAGAGAATTGGAACAATGCTCGCTGCATGCAGTGAAAGATGTCTTGAAACAAAAGAACCCAAGAGTACACTCTAAAAAGTCAGCGGTGCAATAAGTGCACGAGCGGACGCTGTACTCATACGATTGTTGTACGGGCCGCCTAGACCGTGGTGCGGGCTAATGAAGTGACCGATGCTACTGAAGTGTTCTATATAGTAATTAAAAGGAGTATGAGAAAGAAACCAATGTCTTAGTTTTTTTTTTTTCCTGCTGTTACCCATATAGGAACACAAATACACATTCATATATATATATATATATATATATATATATATATATATATATATATATATATATATATATATATCTGTCTGGGTATTATTTTCACTTACGCATTCACGCCTATATATATATATATATATATATATATATATATATATATATATATATATATATATATATATATATATATATATATATATATATATATAAATGAAAATAATGTCCCACAGATTCCTGCAACAGACACCAAGATCCTCAAAACTGTCAGGAAGAGCGTTGAGAGTCAACTAACCTGGATGCGAGTTATACGAGCACTGATGCGAATGGCCTCTACATATTTGTAGCGTCCCAGTCTCTTGGCTTGTCTGAGGAGAACCACTAACCAGAGATTCATTTCTCCCCAAAGCCAGCCAATGATAGCGCTCTCTTGAAAGGCCACTCGCCGCCAGTGGCTGGCGTCTCCGCTCATCTTGAATAACAGGACAGTAACCAAAACATGAAAGGAAATCAAAACAAGTCAGCACAAAGGGTAGAAATTATTTATGGCTGCCGTCCCGCGCTTTCAGCATCGAGGATCTGCTAACGAAAACTGTCGTCGCTGAAACGTTCGACTTTAATGTTAATTAGCATTTTGACTCCATGTATCCTGGCGCCACAGCGTGGCTGGTCTTTGATAGAAGTACTCTCGGAACTGCCAAATGAATAGTATGATCCTTGGGAGCCATGGTGAAGCTCTCGTGAGTCTTTTGGCGAGATAAGGTAAATATCATTTTGAAAGGTTTGCAAATGTGATTCTGTATGCCTGGATGGTTCCTTTGAAAATCATTTGACAGTTAATCTATCTTGTCCAAGCAACTCTTCCCTTCGTGTGTACAGTAGGTGTTTACTCACTATATATATATATATATATATATATATATATATATATATATATATATATATATATATATATATATGTATATATATATATATATATATATATATATATATATATATATATATATATATATATTATATATGTGTGTGTATATGTATATATATACACACACACACAGTATACATATATTGAAGGCCTTCTTAAGCGCACTCTTCGTTTGTATACGAAGCTTATATTTTG